>NW_024609770.1:402500-440445 GCF_018296145.1 Oncorhynchus tshawytscha
TCTGATGATATGGTATCTACAGTAGCATACGGTATATAGGGGAATGTGGTAACCTTTACTTTGAGGGTCACCCTACCAATGCTCAACAAACAATCAACAGACTATGAGTAACATGTCAACAACTGTTGACTAGCACTGTGATGCTAGTTGCATCATCGGCAACACCCGACGAGGATGAGTACAGAGTTCTTACCTGCAGTTTGTACAGACTGCTCATCCCATTGCCCTCCACATAGGGGACACCCTGCAAACACACACATCTCAGTCAGAGCCAGCTTTCTCCTCCGTTAACACACTTCTAGCCTTACACACTCCAAAATGTCTTGTGTGTGTGTGTGTATGTGTGTGTGTGTGTGTGTCTGTGTGTGTGTGTGTGTGTGTATGTGTGTATGTGTGTGTGTGTGTCTGCCTGAGTGTTTTCTGTGCCTTTAGTCTAACAGTCAGTCCTGTAGGCCTGGACCAGGCAGACAGTATTACTTTGTTCATGAGCCCTTAAATGCAACATGGTTGAGATGAATATCTGCCTGGGATGCCTGGTGATCACTACATGGACTACATGATCAATATCTGGGGCTGCCTGGTGATCACTACATGGAGTGATCAATATCTGGGGCTGCCTGGTGATCACTACATGGAGTGATCAATATCTGGGGAGCTGCCTGGTGGTCACTACATGGAGTGATCAATATCTGGGGTTGCCTGGTGGTCACTGGAGAGACATGGATGTGATCAATATCTGGGGCTGCCTGGTGATCATTACATGGAGAGATCAATATCTGGGGCTGCCTGGTGATCACTACATGGAGATATCAATATCTGGGGCTGCCTGGTGATCATTACATGGAGAGATCAATATCTGGGGCTGCCTGGTGATCACTACATGGGAGATATCAATATCTGGGGCTGCCTGGTGATCACTACATGGGAGATATCAATATCTGGGGCTGCCTGGTGATCACTACATGGGAGATATCAATATCTGGGGCTGCCTGGTGATCACTACATGGGAGATATCAATATTTGGGGCTGCCTGGTGATCACTAAACAAAAGAGGAGAGCAGTAACACTTAACCCTCCGGCCTCTGTAGATTCAAACACTAAAGTGAGTACCAAATAGCACCCTATCCCCTATAGTGCCCCACTTAAGGGCTCATAGGGCTCAGGTAAAAAGTAGTGCACTATATAATGAATAAGGTGCCATTTGGGCTGTAGTCTAACTAGTGTATCTGGGGGAAACAGTATAGCAGAACACATTGATTTAAAGAGATGGAGGCCAGCAGCAGCAACTACAACATCCTGATGGCTTGAGGAGTAGCCTGGATATACCAGAGATAGTCTGTATAGTCCTGCCTGACTAGTGTTTAAGGGGCCAGGGCGGGGGTGTAGCCCCCGGTCTCCTCTCCACTACTCAGTGTATGTGCTGTCTGTCATCAGTGTGTAATCTGAGGCAAAGCTAAACGGCTGCAAGACAGCGCTAAACTAACCACAGCATCAGAGTATTTACAGGAGAACAGGTTTTAAGTTTGAAGGAAATCTGTGGCCCTAAGCTTTTGCTAGATTTGTGCAATTTAAAGAATTTACAGTACTGAAGTTCATTCATTAACCCTCTCCTCCAACACAGTAAGTGGGTTGTATTAAGTAGGCACAAAGCGGAAGAAACCCCTCCATAACAGAGTGAAACAGGAAGTACTCGCTTTGTACGTGTCCAATAAGAAATACTCCTTTTGGTTTTGCTCCAGTGTCCCCAGAAGTAACATGAACATGGTGACTCAATAACATTTCTACCTGCCCTCCAAGACACCTAAAGCACCCGATGTTACAGGCCAAAAAGATAATCAAGGATATCAACCACCTGAGCCACGGCCTGTTCACCCCGCTATCATCCAGAAGGCGAGGTCAGTACAGGTGCATCAAAGCTGGGAAATACTACTGCACTGTTAAATACTACTGCACTGTTAAATACTACTGCACTGTTAGATTTTACTGCACTGTTAGATGCACTGTTAGATACTACTGCACTGTTAGATACTACTGCACTGTTAGATTCTACTGCACTGTTAGATTCTACTGCACTGTTAGATTCTACTGCACTGTTAGATACTACTACACTGTTAGAATCTAGTGCACTGTTAGATACTAGTGCACTGTTAGATTCTACTGCACTGTTAGATTCTACTGCACTGTTAGAATCTGCTGCACTGTTAGATACTACTGCACTGTTAGATATTACTGCACTGTTAGATATTACTGCACTGTTAGATATTACTGCACTGTTAGATATTACTGCACTGTTAGATACTACTACACTGTTAGACACTACTGCACTGTTAAATACTACTGCACTGTTAGATAATACTGCACTGTTAGACACTACTGCACTGTTAGACACTACTGCACTGTTTGATACTACTACACTGTTAGATACTACTACACTGTTAAATACTACTGCACTGTTAGATACTACTGCACTGTTAGATACTACTGCACTGTTAGATACTACTACACTGTGAGACACTACTGCACTGTTAGATACTACTACACTGTTAGATACTACTACACTGTTAGATACTACTGCACTGTTAGATACTACTGCAATGTTAGATACTACTGCACTGTTAGATACTACTGCACTGTTAGATACTACTGCACTGCTAGATACTACTGCACTGTTAGACTACTACTGCACTGTTAGATGCACTGTTAGATACTACTGCACTGTTAGATACTACTGCACTGTTAGATACTACTGCACTGTTAGATACTACTGCACTGTTAGATTCTACTGCACTGTTAAATACTACTGCACTGTTAGATACTACTGCACTGTTAGATACTACTGCACTGTTAGATACTACTACACTGTGAGACACTACTGCACTGTTAGATACTACTACACTGTTAGATACTACTGCACTGTTAGATACTACTGCACTGTTAGATACTACTGCACTGTTAGATACTACTACACTGTTAGATACTACTGCACTGTTAGATACTACTGCACTGTTAGATGCACTGTTAGATACTACTGCACTGTTAGATACTAATACACTGTTAGATGCTACTGCACTGTTAGATACTACTGCACTGTTAGATGCACTGTTAGATTTTACTGCACTGTTAGATGCACTGTTAGATACTACTGCACTGTTAGATACTACTGCACTGTTAGATACTACTGCACTGTTAGATTCTACTGCACTGTTAGATACTACTGCACTGTTAGATACTACTGCACTGTTAGATACTACTGCACTGTTAGATACTACTGCACTGTTAGATACTACTGCACTGTTAGATGCACTGTTAGATACTACTGCACTGTTAGATACTACTGCACTGTTAGATACTACTGCACTGTTAGATACTACTGCACTGTTAGATACTACTGCACTGTTAGATACTACTGCACTGTTAGATACTACTGCACTGTTGCACTGTTAGATACTACTGTTAGATACTACTGCACTGTTAGATACACTGTTAGATACTACTACACTGTTAGATACTACTGTTAGACACTACTGCACTGTTAGATACTACTGCACTGTTAGATACTACTGCACTGTTAGATACTACTACACTGTTAGATACTACTACACTGTTAGACACTACTGTACTGTTAAATACTACTGCACTGTTAGATAATACTGCACTGTTAGATAATACTGCACTGTTAGATACTACTGCACTGTTAGATACTACTGCACTGTTAGATACTACTGCACTGTTAGACACTACTGTCTGTTTGATACTACTGCACTGTTAGACACTACTGCACTGTTAGATACTACTGCACTGTTAGACACTACTGTTAGATACTACTGCACTGTTAGACACTACTGCACTGTTAGATACTACTGTTAGATACTACTACACTGTTAGATACTACTGCACTGTTAGATACTACTGTTAGATACTACTGCACTGTTAGATACTACTGCACTGTTAGATACTACTGTTAGATACCACTACACTGTTAGACACTACTGTTAGATACTACTGCACTGTTAGACACTACTGTTAGATACTACTGCACTGTTAGACACTACTGCACTGTTAGACACTACTGCACTGTTAGATACTACTGCACTGTTAGATACTACTGTTAGATACTACTGCACTGTTAGATACTACTGCACTGTTAGATACTACTGCACTGTTAGACACTACTGCACTGTTAGACACTACTGCACTGTTAGATACTACTGCACTGTTAGATACTACTGCACTGTTAGACACACTGTTAGACTACTGCACTGCACAGTTAGATACTACTGCACTGTTAGATACTACTGCACTGTTAGATGCTACTGCACTGTTAGATACTACTGTTAGATACTACTGCACTGTTAGACACTACTGCACTGTTAGAGACTACTGCACTGTTAGATACTACTGCACTGTTAGAGACTACTGCACTGTTAGATACTACTGCACTGTTAGACACTACTGTTAGATACTACTGCACTGTTAGATACTACTGCACTGTTAGACACTACTGTTAGATACTACTGCACTGTTAGATACTACTGCACTGTTAGATACTACTACACTGTTAGATACTACTGCACTGTTAGATACTACTGTTAGATACTACTGCACTGTTAGATACTACTGCACTGTTAGATACTACTGTTAGATACCACTACACTGTTAGACACTACTGTTAGATACTACTGCACTGTTAGACACTACTGTTAGATACTACTGCACTGTTAGACACTACTGCACTGTTAGATACTACTGCACTGTTAGATACTACTGTTAGATACTACTGCACTGTTAGATACTACTGCACTGTTAGATACTACTGCACTGTTAGACACTACTGCACTGTTAGATACTACTGCACTGCTAGATACTACTGCACTGTTAGATACTACTGCACTGTTAGACTGCACTGTTAGATACTACTGCACTGTTAGATACTACTGCACTGTTAGATACTACTGCACTGTTAGATACTACTGCACTGTTAGATACTACTGCACTGTTAGATACTACTGCACTGTTAGATACTACTGCACTGTTAGATACTACTACACTGTTGATACTACTACTGTTAGATACTACTGCACTGTTAGACACTACTGCAGTGTTAGATACTACTGCACTGTTAGATACTACTGCACTGTTAGAGACTACTGCACTGTTAGATACTACTGCACTGTTAGACACTACTGTTAGATACTACTGCACTGTTAGATACTACTGCACTGTTAGACACTACTGTTAGATACTACTGCACTGTTAGATACTACTGCACTGTTAGATACTACTACACTGTTAGATACTACTGCACTGTTAGATACTACTGCACTGTTAGATACTACTACACTGTTAGATACTACTGCACTGTTAGATACTACTACACTGTTAGATACTACTGCACTGTTAGATACTACTGCACTGTTAGATACTACTGCACTGTTAGACACTACTGCACTGTTAGATACTACTGCACTGTTAGATACTACTGTTAGATACTACTGCACTGTTAGATACTACTGCACTGTTAGATACTACTGCACTGTTAGATACTACTGCACTGTTAGACACTACTGCACTGTTAGATCAAATCAAATTTTACTTTGTCACATACACATGTTAGACACAGATGTTAGATACTGCGAAATGCTTGTACTTCTAGTTCCAACAGTGCAGTAATACTACTGCACTGTTAATCTAACTAACAATACTACTGCAAAAAAAAAAAAAAAAAAAAACTGTTAGACGCTACTGCACTGTTAGACACTACTGCACTGTTAGATACTACTGCACTGTTAGATACTACTGCACTGTTAGATACTACTACACTGTTAGATACTACTGCACTGTTAGATACTACTACACTGTTAGATACTACTACACTGTTAGATACTACTGCACTGTTAGATACTACTACACTGTTAGATACTACTGCACTGTTAGATACTACTGCACTGTTAGATACTACTACACTGTTAGATACTACTGCACTGTTAGATACTACTACACTGTTAGATACTACTACACTGTTAGATACTACTGCACTGTTAGATACTACTACACTGTTAGATACTACTACACTGTTAGATACTACTGCACTGTTAGATACTACTACACTGTTAGATACTACTGTTAGATACTACTACACTGTTAGATACTACTGTTAGATACTACTACACTGTTAGATACTACTACACTGTTAGATACTACTGCACTGTTAGATACTACTACACTGTTAGATACTACTACACTGTTAGATACTACTGCACTGTTAGATACTACTACACTGTTAGATACTACTACACTGTTAGATACTACTGTTAGATACTACACTGTTAGATACTACTGCACTGTTAGATACTACTACACTGTTAGATACTACTGTTAGATACTACTACACTGTTAGACTACTACTGTTAGATACTACTACACTGTTAGATACTACTGCACTGTTAGATACTACTACACTGTTAGATACTACTACACTGTTAGATACTACTACACTGTTAGATACTACTAGATACTACACCATTAGATACTACTACACTGTTAGATACTACTACACTGTTAGATACTACTGCACTGTTAGATACTACTACACTGTTAGATACTACTGCACTGTTAGATACTACTACACTGTTAGATACTACTGCACTGTTAGATACTACTACACTGTTAGATACTACTGCACTGTTGAAGCTAGGAACACAAGCATTTCCCTACACCCACAATAACATCTGCTAAATATGTGTAGGTGACCAATAGAATTGTACTTGATTTGATTTCCAGGATGGAAGAAAGAACAGGAAAAACATTTTCTCAAGTAGACGGAAGAAAACATGTTGTCCTTCAAAGTAGTAAGTCAATCTCACTGTCCTTTTAAATGATGTGTTGTGTGACCAGCCATTCAAAAGGACACTAGTAATTGGCTAAGGTACCTTGAACTGGTGTCATCATTCATAGGCATGAAAACTGTTGACACATCTCACCAATGACTCAACAACACACACACACAGTCTGTATACACACACAGAGAGAGATCTCAGTGATGCTCTGGATAACTTACTGGGGGGCCTGGTAGTCCTGGCCTTCCAGGGGAGCCTTCACTTCCCTGTAGGACACACACACACACACACACACACACACACACACACACACACACACACACACACACACACACACACACACACACACACACACACACACACACACACACACACACACACACACACACACACACACACACACACACACACACACACACACACACACCATGAGAGGGATAATGCTTTCCAGTCAGTCACTGGGGAACATGTTTCTCCAGTTAAGAACCCAATAATCTAAGAATACCTCTTTACCCATATTTACCCACACATCAGACACAGTGACCATCCTAATCTTTGGGACATGGCATGGCTGATAATACAAGTCTATTGCAGAGGTACAGTATTTGAGAAGAGGGACATACTAGCTCTGTTGAATTTGAGATAGATTGGGGTAAGGCCCTGTGATAAACTAGTGTCCTGTACAAGGGGTGTACTGGTACATCAACCTGCCTCCCGCTACAGAAACAGGAGATCCTATGAGCTGTTCTGGCTGCACAAGCCTCTTGCAAGGCTACTGAATTGGCATACAGCACGCCACCCCAATCCACTGACAACACTAGGTCCATGGCATTCTTTCAACAACAAAACTGAAGAGAAACCCATAAGGAAGTATGTGCTTTTAAGAAAATAACATGATTCCTGAGTATTACAATAACCCATTATTGATGCTCTTTGAGATAGCACTAAATAAGACGTAAGGCATTGTTTTCATCTTAGACTATCAGAACAGCTCTTGGCATGTCAGGTCACATGCTTGAATAAAACATGACCCTGTATGTACTAACTGCCTATATTTAGAACATAAAGTAGACATGTACAGTACAGTGCCTAGTGAAAGTCTGTACAGCAATGGCGCAGTCTTCACATTCCCCCCTTAAAATTAAATTAAAAAACGGATTGAATTAGATATTTTTTCTACAGGTCTACACAACCTACTCCACATCTTCAAAGTGAAAGAAATGTATATAAAATGTTCTAATTAATAAGGAAAACAAAAAAAACAAAGATGTCTTGATTGTGTGTCTTCACACCCCAAAGTTAATACTTGGCGGAACCACCTTTTGACAGCCATTACAGCTGTGAATCATTTTGAATAAGATTCTGCACAACTCTTAGGGCAATATAATTCCATTGCTTGATCCTGACAAACTCCCCAGTCCCTGGCGATGACACGCATACCCATAACATGATGCTGCCAACCACAATAGTTGAAAATACAGAGGGTTGACTTTGTGTTATGTTGTATTGGATTTGACCCAAACCTGTAGTTTTTATTTTAGGCCAAAAACGTAATGTCTTTGCTGTGTTGTCTTGCAGTACTACTTAATGGTATTGTTGCAAACAGAATCAATGATTTGGAGTGGATTTTTTTAACACAGGCTTCCTTCACTTTACCATGCGGGCCAGTAATGTGGAGTGAATGCAATGGTTTTGATTCCTTTGTATTTTCTAGTATTGTAGTGGCCTTGGGAGGCTGTCAGGATCTAAAGAAATATGAAAGGAACAAAGCCCAGGTAAAAACGTTGTCTTCTGAATACCTAACCCTGGGATAGAGTTACATTTTTCTGTGGGACAATTGCACACACAAAATTATGCCAAGGACACAACAGAATGGCTTTCCAAGGGGTGTTTAGTGTTCCTGAGTGGTTTAGTCTCTGTCCTGACTTAAATCTGATTGAAAAATGAAAGACAATGTTTGAATACTGCAGTCCATCAATGATTCCCTACCAAATTTACTGAGCTGGAGCAATTTGAACAAAACCAATGGATATCCACTCAGTGGCCAGTTTATTAGGTACAACAACCCGTTCACAAAATGGTTCACTCCTACAGAGAGTGAGTCATGTGGCCGTGACTTGCTATGTAAAGCAGGCAGACAAGCCTTGAGGCATTCATTTACTGTTCATCTGAATGTTACAATGGGCAAAACCAGTGACCTAAGAGACTTTGAGCTTGGTATGATCGTCGGCGGCAGGCGAGCCGGTTCCAGTATCTCAGAAACGCCCGGCATCCTGGCCTTTTCAAGCAGGACAGAGTCTAGGGTTTACTGAGAATGGTGCGACAAACAAAAAACACCCAGTCAGCGGCAGTCCCGTGGGAGAAAACAGCTTGTTGATGAGAGAGGCTGAAGGAGAATGGCAATAATCGTGCAAGCTAACAGGAGGGCCACAAACAGGTAAATATCGGTGCAGCACAACAGTGGATGGCAGAACGGCATCTCGGAATACACAACTTGTCTGTCTTTTTCACGGATGCGCTATTGCAGCAGTTGCTGTTGCATCATGCTGATGGCAGAGTCAGGATTGGACATAAGCAGCAGGAGTCCATGGCCCCATTCTGCCTGGTATCAACGGTACAAGCTGGTGACGGTGGTGTAATTGTGTGGGGAATGTTTTCCTGGCACATGTCAGGTCCCTTGATACCAATTGAGCAATGTTTCCATACCCCAAAGAATTCATTCTGTTCTGGAGGCAGAGGGGGACCTGACCCTGTATCTAATAAACTGGCCACTGGGTGCATGTTGTCGTGAGAGTTGTGCAAGCTTGGTAGAATCTTATTCAGAATGATTCCCAGCTGTAATGGCTTCTGAAGGTGCTTCCACCAAGTAAAAGTGAAAATATACGCAAACAATTCATCATCATCTTGTGTTTCTAAGTCATTTGGAAAATGAAAATGCTTCTTTCACTTTGGAGTAGGTTGTGAAACTAAATTTGGGACAAATCTAATTGAATCCCTTTGTAGATTTAATTTTAAGGTAGAAAAGTGTGAAGACAGTGTAAGTGTGCGCAGACCTTCACTAGAGACTGTATATTCATACAGTGCGTGTACACACAGCATCTCTTTCTTACCCGATCTCCCTTTGATCCAGGCTGACCCATTGGTCCAGGTCTGCCCATGACCCCCTGCAAACAGAGACAAGGTACATCAATTAACTGGGTCACAAACTAAATATAGAAACAAGGTACATCAATTAACTGGGTCACAAACTAAATATAGAAACAAGGTACATCAATTAACTGGGTCACAAACTAAATATAGAAACAAGGTACATCAATTAACTGGGTCACAAACTAAATATAGAAAACAAAGTACATCAATTAACTGGGTCACAAACTAAATACTGGGTGAGAGAAAATAGGGACCAAACAATGAGTATGGTGTTCTCAGTGGTTGTTCTTCTATCAGCAACACAGTACTACACTTGCATTACAACGAGGGATGAATAGATGTGAAAGATGATTTAATGCAATTGGTGATTTGTTTTGCTTACAGGGGCTCCAGTACGGCCTGTTGTACCCAGAATGCCTGGAACTCCAGGAGAGCCCTGAGAAAGACAAGAAACACCGGAGAACAATCATTGTCACTTCCTGTGTAATAGGTAGTGTATGATAGCCTAACTGGTAGGTTTGCAAGAAGGACAAGAAGAGAGTTAACCTCATTTGCATTTTTGGGGCTATTCCATTGATTCTGTTGTACATGGGGCAAGATGAGTCATGTGACCGTGGCTTTCTATATAAAGCAGGCATTGAGGCATGGAGGCATTCTGTTACTGATCGGCTGAGCGTTACAAAGGGTAAAGCTAGTGACCTAGGCGACTGTGAGCGTGGTATGATCGTTGGGTGCCAGGTGCACCGGCTCCAGATTTGATTTGATTTGATGTAGTGTACTTTCAAGCACACTCAAGCATGTTAAAGTATATGATTCCTGTATTGGCCCCAGGACAGGTCTGAAACCCACCTCGTCTCCTTTGTCTCCACTAGGCCCAGGGAATCCTCTCTCTCCTTTCATCCCCTAGAACAGCAAACAACATCAGTGAATGAGTAAACAGTACCAACAACAGTAAATAGTACAAAAATGGCCAAATCAAGTTGAATTCTGTATAAACCTTTTCTTAATGTTGTGTTTCCTTGTGAAATGAGAAATGTCTACCACCATAATATACAGTATGTTCTCTCCAAACCTTCTAATAGTCTCAAACCAGCCGCATGACGGGTGGTCATACATTTCACTTTGACTTCTTGTTTCTAATAGAGCCAATTAGAAGCGACTGCTTGGGTAATTTTACTAATACAGGACACTGCTGTGTATCCATGGCAACCACGTCTGCAGCCAGCAGCTCTGACGACACGAATGTGCTGGACTAACATTGTAAATGTCTGAATCTTTGGTTCAGCGGTTGGTGTCTGAATCTTCCTAAATCTCTCCGATGAAAAGAAATATGAACAACTACGAGAGCCTATGTCGTACATTATAGCATATTATGCATAGTTTATAAGGCATTATAAATGCCCTCACAATGCATTATGAAGAGGGTATTTATTCGTAGGAAGTATTATGAAAACAATTCAACTGAAAAGGAATAGCAACAAGGGACAGAACCATGTAAACTAATAACCTGGAGAAGAAGTGTAGTCCCCAGCGATGTTATGCACCAGTCTAAATACTATTACACCTGTCATCTTTTCTAATTCACTTTGTCATGCTGATATTGGTGAATGGAGTGAATGGAGTATTTGTAAGGTGGAAAGTAATTCTGTATACATTGACTGTGTCCCAAATTGACTGTGTCCTAATCCTTTACACAGGGCACTACTTTTCACCAGGGGTTATAGTGCACTATGGGGAATAGGCTGCCATTTAGAACACATCCATTATAATAGGGAATAGGCTGCCATTTAGAACACATCCATTATAATAGGGAATAGGCTGCCATTTAGAACACATCCATTATAATAGGAATAGTCTGCCATTTAGAACACATCCATTATAATAGGGAATAGGCTGCCATTTAGAACACATCCATTATAATAGGGAATAGGCTGCCATTTAGAACACATCCATTATAATAGGGAATAGGCTGCCATTTAGAACACATCCATTATAATAGTGAATAGTCTGCCATTTAGAACACATCCATTATAATAGGGAATAGTCTGCCATTTAGAACACATCCATTATAATAGGGAATAGGCTGCCATTTAGAACACATCCATTATAATTGTGAATAGGCTGCCATTTAGAACACATCCATTATAATAGGGAATAGGCTGCCATTTAGAACACATCCATTATAATAGGGAATAGTCTGCCATTTAGAACACATGCATTATAATCAGGATGACACGTTGTTTCCCACCTTTGGACCTTCTTTCCCTGGATTACCGAGAGGTCCTCGCACTCCTGGATCCCCCTGTTCAGGATGGACACACACGCAAATCAATGCACGCAAGAACACATGCACAGAGAAAGACACACACACAAAACCACACAATCTGTCCCCAAGGGTTCCACTCTCACACTTCTGGGCGGGCGGGCAACCCACCCACACACACCCGCATGCACGCACGCACGCACCGCACGCACGCACGCACGCACACACACACACACACACACACACACAGTAAAGATAATGAGACACTCACCTTTTCTCCCACCATGCCTTGCACTCCTGTCGCTCCATGGGTTCCCTGCTCGCCCTTCTGCCCAGGCAGACCTGGCACTCTGGTCTGGCACAAGGTGCAGGCATTCTGCCAACACACAGCAGGAGGGGGGAGAGGTACGGTCATACAGACCACATATCTGTCATCTCACTGAGTCACAGCAGGGAAATACAGTGCTCCTTGTGTTTGTATTCCATCTCCCCTGGGTCGAAGAGCAGGGGAGATGTCTTAACGTTCTCTCAATGTTTCCACAACATTGAAGTTAATGTGAGCAGACTGAGAACCAGACATTGTCCTATTTCCCACCCACTCTCTAACTGACTGTGACATTTAGGGGATTCATTTGAAATATCACAGTCTCCCATCCAGTTCAGGTTTCACTGAGTAACATTTATTTACGTTCAAATAGTTAGGGCTCGTGGTAATGACTGGAGTGGAATAGGTGGAATGGTTTCCATGTGTTTGATGCCGTTCCAGCCATTACTATGAGCTGCCCTCCCCTCAGCAGCCTCAAATGAAGAGCACATGAATACGTTCCCCTTCCAACCATTTATCTGTAGATAGATATCAGTTCTGTTTATACAGCATGAAGACTGTATGACCCTTAGTGTCACTGGCATTTAGACTCATCAGAGAAGAGCAGTGGGAAGATATTTCATCTAACTTTATGGAAGTACACATCTTTTTTCTGAGAGAGACTTGAGCGAAGTGTCTTGAAATAAAAAAGGTCCAATTCAGTTGAGTGCTCCTTTCAGTGTGAAATATCAAATACCATCGGCTGTAAAGTGACCAAACTCTGTCAATTAAAGTGAAGAAACGGAGAAAAGCTATTCTTGGGGAGGATTGTCATTCAGCTCATCAAGTTGAATGACGGAGTCAAGCCAGCAGCACATTGTAAAAAAGGCCTTTAAGCAGGCAGGTTAGCGTTTCTTTGTCATGAATCTTGTTCTGGAGGCAGTTCTGCAGAGGGGTCACTAGCTAGCACAGCCAGAAAGTCGTAAAATCAGATTTTAAATCTAACTTTAATCTTAACCACACTAATAAACCTAAACTAAGACCAAAAAGCAACATAGCCAATTTTGACTTTGCAGCTAGCCAATCTAGTGGAAATTGCTCAGTTCTGCCTCCAGGACAAGATTCATGACAATAAATGTCTGCTTTGAACAGCTAAAAGCTTGGACACTTTATTCATTTAACTGGGCTTCCTATCTTTGGTCTGGTAGAATAAAATCTCTCTCTCTCTCTCTCTCTCTCTGAGAGGGACTAGCATCACAACCGAACAGTAATCACACAAACACAGAGAAGAGACAGACAGAGAGAAGAGACAGACAGAGAGAAAAGAGACAGACAGAGAGAAAAGAGACAGACAGAGAGAAGAGACAGACAGAGAGAAAAGAGACAGACAGAGAGAGAGAAGAGAGACAGAGAGACAGAGAGAAAAGAGAGACAGAGAGAAGAGACAGACAGAGAGAAAAGAGACAGACAGAGAGAGAGAAGACAGACAGAGAGAGAGAAGAGACAGACAGAGAGAAAAAGAGACAGACAGAGAAGAGACAGACAGAGAGAAAAGAGACAGACAGAGAGAGAGAAGAGACAGACAGAGAGAAAAGAGACAGACAGAGAGAGAGAAGAGACAGACAGAGAGAAAAGAGAGACAGAGAGAAGAGACAGACAGAGAGAAAAGAGACAGACAGAGAGAGAGAAGAGACAGACAGAGAGAAAAAGAGACAGACAGAGAGAGAGAAGAGACAGACAGAGAGAAAAGAGAGAGACAGACAGAGAGAAGAGAGAGAAAGAGAGAAAAGAGAGACAGAGAGAAGAGACAGACAGAGAGAAAAGAGACAGAGAGAGAGAGAGAGACAGACAGAGAGAGAGAAGAGACAGACAGAGAGAGAAGAGACAGACAGAGAGAAGAGACAGACAGAGAGAAAAGAGACAGACAGAGAGAGAGAAGAGACAGACAGAGAGAGAAAAAAGACAGACAGAGAGAGAGAAGAGACAGACAGAGAGAGAGAAGAGACAGACAGAGAGGAGAGACAGACAGAGAGAGAGAAGAGACAGAGAGAGAGAAGAGACAGATGGACAGAGAGAAGAGACAGACAGAGAGAAGAGACAGACAGAGAGAAAAGAGACAGACAGAGAGAGAGAAGAGACAGACAGAGAGAGAAAAAAGACAGACAGAGAGAGAGAAGAGACAGACAGAGAGAGAGAAGAGACAGACAGAGAGAGAGAAAAGACAGACAGAGAGAGAGAAGAGACAGACAGAGAGGAGAGACAGACAGAGAGAGAGAAGAGACAGACAGAGAGAAGAGACAGACAGAGAGAAAAGAGACAGACAGAGAGAGAGAAGAGACAGACAGAGAGAGAGAAGAGACAGACAGAGAGAGAAAAAAGACAGACAGAGAGAGAGAAGAGACAGACAGAGAGAGAGAAGAGACAGACAGAGAGAGAGAAGAGACAGACAGAGAGAGAGAAGAGACAGACAGAGAGAGAGAAGAGACAGACAGAGAGAGAGAAGAGACAGACAGAGAGAGAGAAGAGACAGACAGAGAGAGAGAAGAGACAGACAGAGAGAAAAGAGACAGACAGAGAGAGAAAAGACAGACAGAGAGAGGGAAGAGACAGACAGAGAGAGAAGAGACAGACAGAGAGAGAGAAGAGACAGACAGAGAGAGAGAAAAGACAGACAGAGAGAGAGAAGAGACAGACAGAGAGAGAGAAGAGACAGACAGAGAGAGGGAAGAGACAGACAGAGAGAAAAGAGACAGACAGAGAGAGAAAAGAGACAGACAGAGAGAGAAAAGACAGACAGAGAGAGAGAAGAGACAGACAGAGAGAAAAGAGACAGACAGAGAGAGAAAAGACAGACAGAGAGAGGGAAGAGACAGACAGAGAGAGAAGAGACAGACAGAGAGAGAAAAGACAGACAGAGAGAGAGAAGAGACAGACAGAGAGAGGGAAGAGACAGACAGAGAGAGAAAAGACAGACAGAGAGAGAGAAGCGACAGACAGAGAGAGAGAAGAGACAGACAGAGAGAAGAGACAGAGAGAGAAGAGACAGACAGAGAGAGAGAAGAGACAGACAGAGAGAGAGAAGAGACAGACAGAGAGAGAAGAGATAGACAGAGAGAGAGAAGAGACAGACAGAGAGAGAGAAGAGACAGACAGACAGAGAGAGAAGAGACAGACAGAGAGAGAGAAGAGACAGACAGAGAGAGAGAGAAGAGACAGACAGAGAGAGAGAAGAGACAGACAGAGAGAGAAGAGACAGACAGAGAGAGAGAGAAGAGAGAGAGAGAAGAGACAGACAGAGAGAGAGAAGAGACAGACAGAGAGAGAGAGAAGAGACAGACAGAGAGAGAGAGAGAAGAGACAGACAGACAGAGAGAAGAGACAGACAGACAGAGAGAGAAGAGACAGACAGAGAGAGAGAAGAGACAGACAGAGAGAGAGAAGAGACAGACAGAGAGAGAGAAGAGACAGACAGAGAGAGAGAAGAGACAGACAGAGAGAGAGAAGAGACAGACAGAGAGAGAGAGAGAAGAGACAGACAGAGAGAGAGAAGAGTGTACAGATACATCAACAAGGCGTGGGAGTGTTGGAGAGATAGAAGGAAAAGGAGAAGTATTGTCCCTTAAATACATAGCAACAAGGTAGCCGTGAGAACAAACAACTGACAACAGAAAGCCCTATTCCCTATATAGTGGACTGCTGTTGACCAGAGCCCTATTCCCTATATAGTGGACTGCTGTTGACCAAAGCCCTATTCCCTATATAGTGGACTGCTGTTGACCAAAGCCCTATTCCCTATATAGTGGACTGCTGTTGACCAGAGCCCTATTCCCTATATAGTGGACTGCTGTTGACCAAAGCCCTATTCCCTATATAGTGGACTGCTGTTGACCAAAGCCCTATTCCCTATATAGTGGACTGCTGTTGACCAGAGCCCTATTCCCTATATAATACACTACTGCTGACCAGAGCCCTATTCCCTATATAGTGCACTACTGCTGACCAGAGCCCTATTCCCTATATAATACACTACTGCTGACCAGAGCCCTATTCCCTATATAATACACTACTGCTGACCAGAGCCCTATTCCCTATATAATACACTACTGCTGACCAGAGCCCTATTCCTATATAATACACTACTGCTGACCAGAGCCCTATTCCCTATATAATACACTACTGCTGACCAGAGCCCTATTCCTATATAATACACTACTGCTGACCAGAGCCCTATTCCCTATATAATACACTACTGCTGACCAGAGCCCTATTCCCTATATAATACACTACTGCTGACCAGAGCCCTATTCCCTATATAGTGGACTGCTGTTGACCAGAGCCCTATTCCCTATATAGTGGACTACTGCTGACCAGAGCCCTATTCCCTATATAGTGCACTACTGCTGACCAGAGCCCTATTCCCTATATAGTGGACTGCTGTTGACCAGAACCCAGCCGTATCTCTCTGGTCAAAAGTAGTTCACAGTGTAGGGAATAGGGTACCATTTTGGACATATTCCCTGTGTACTCCAGGAGGGATGTATTCAACAACAACATTCTTCTTAGGACATTTCAAGGATTCCTGTTGAATATAATAATGCATTTCCATAGTGGATTTCCAATTTCTTGAATTTCTAGCTGCAGTTCGCCACCACCACCTGATGGAGGCGCTCCTGAGCTTCTGTTAATAATTCCTAACATCACCCTGATAGGTTTAGTACTGGTGAAAATATCACATCAAAATATCAACATTAAAAGTTTGTTGTTGTATTACAACTGTGAGGTCTTAAAGTGTGAAATACACCACTGAGGGCAACTGTGCAATCATAGTAACTGATGCAATTAAAGCAGGCTAAATTATAACCTGTTTCTACAGCCTCAGTCAATGTGGATCTACATGTTGGCACTTCAAGGTAATAATAAAATATCTTCCATGAATCTTATCAATTAAAAAAAGAATGTATGATTTATGTACCACACTGAATAATGTTGGAATGACAATTGATGGGAATAATCATATGCCACAACGGTAATACATGAAACAGTCCAGTACCTTGAGTAAAGAGCTCATATCTCCGACAATTGGCAAGGCAGTCTGTTGGAAAGACACATTGTCATCATACATTTCATCTTTTTCAGTCAGATCATAGTTGAATGAACCTCTCATAATTATCTGAGCATCACTCGAAGCTTGAACTCTTATGAATGATGCTGAAACACTCAAAGTTACCATGATTGTTTTTATGTTGGTTTGAATGATACTGAAACACTCAAAGTTACAATGATTGTTTTTAAGGTTGGTATGAATGATACTGAAACACTCAAAGTCATAATGATTGTTTTATGGTGGTATGAATGCCTTATACATAACCCCTTCAGGTACAGTGAATGCCTTATACATAACCCCTTCAGGTACAGTGAATGCCTTATACATAACCCCTTCAGGTACAGTGAATGCCTTATACATAACCCCTTCAGGTACAGTGAATGCCTTATACATAACCCCTTCAGGTACAGTGAATGCCTTATACATAACCCCTTCAGGTACAGTGAATGCCTTATACATAACCCCTTCAGGTACAGTGAATGCCTTATACATAACCCCTTCAGGTACAGTGAATGCCTTATACATAACCCCTTCAGGTACAGTGAATGCCTTATACATAACCCCTTCAGGTACAGTGAATGCCTTATACATAACCCCTTCAGGTACAGTGAATGCCTTATACATAACCCCTTCAGGTACAGTGAATGCCTTATACATAACCCCTTCAGGTACAGTGAATGCCTTATACATAACCCCTTCAGGTACAGTGAATGCCTTATACATAACCCCTTCAGGTACAGTGAATGCCTTATACATAACCCCTTCAGGTACAGTGAATGCCTTATACATAACCCCTTCAGGTACAGTGAATGCCTTATACATAACCCCTTCAGGTACAGTGAATGCCTTATACATAACCCTTCAGGTAGAGTGAATGCCTTATACATAACCCCTTCAGGTACAGTGAATGCCTTATACATAACCCCTTCAGGTACAGTGAATGCCTTATACATAACCCCTTCAGGTACAGTGAATGCCTTATACATAACCCCTTCAGGTACAGTGAATGCCTTATACATAACCCCTTCAGGTACAGTGAATGCCTTATACATAACCCCTTCAGGTACAGTGAATGCCTTATACATAACCCTTCAGGTACAGTGAATGCCTTATACATAACCCCTTCAGGTACAGTGAATGCCTTATACATAACCCCTTCAGGTACAGTGAATGCCTTATACATAACCCCTTCAGGTACAGTGAATGCCTTATACATAACCCCTTCAGGTACAGTGAATGCCTTATACATAACCCCTTCAGGTACAGTGAATGCCTTATACATAACCCCCTTCAGGTACAGTGAATGCCTTATACATAACCCTTCAGGTACAGTGAATGCCTTATACATAACCCCTTCAGGTACAGTGAATGCCTTATACATAACCCTTCAGGTACAGTGAATGCCTTATACATAACCCCTTCAGGTACAGTGAATGCCTTATACATAACCCCTTCAGGTACAGTGAATGCCTTATACATAACCCCTTCAGGTACAGTGAATGCCTTATACATAACCCTTCAGGTACAGTGAATGCCTTATACATAACCCCTTCAGGTACAGTGAATGCCTTATACATAACCCCTTCAGGTACAGTGAATACCTTATACATAACCCCTTCAGGTACAGTGAATGCCTTATACATAACCCCTTCAGGTACAGTGAATGCCTTATACATAACCCCTTCAGGTACAGTGAATGCCTTATACATAACCCTTCAGGTACAGTGAATGCCTTATACATAACCCTTCAGGTACAGTGAATGCCTTATACATAACCCCTTCAGGTACAGTGAATACCTTATACATAACCCTTCAGGTACAGTGAATGCCTTATACATAACCCCTTCAGGTACAGTGAATGCCTTATACATAACCCCTTCAGGTACAGTGAATGCCTTATACATAAATCCCCTTCAGGTACAGTGAATGCCTTATACATAACCCCTTCAGGTACAGTGAATGCCTTATACATAACCCCTTCAGGTACAGTGAATGCCTTATACATAACCCCTTCAGGTACAGTGAATGCCTTATACATAACCCTTCAGGTACAGTGAATGCCTTATACATAACCCCTTCAGGTACAGTGAATGCCTTATACATAACCCCTTCAGGTACAGTGAATGCCTTATACATAACCCTTCAGGTACAGTGAATGCCTTATACATAAATCCCCTTCAGGTACAGTGAATGCCTTATACATAACCCCCTTCAGGTACAGTGAATGCCTTATACATAACCCCTTCAGGTACAGTGAATGCCTTATACATAACCCCTTCAGGTACAGTGAATGCCTTATACATAACCCCTTCAGGTACAGTGAATGCCTTATACATAACCCCTTCAGGTACAGTGAATGCCTTATACATAACCCCTTCAGGTACAGTGAATGCCTTATACATAACCCCTTCAGGTACAGTGAATGCCTTATACATAACCCCTTCAGGTACAGTGAATGCCTTATACATAACCCCTTCAGGTACAGTGAATGCCTTATACATAACCCCTTCAGGTACAGTGAATGCCTTATACATAACCCCTTCAGGTACAGTGAATGCCTTATACATAACCCCTTCAGGTACAGTGAATGCCTTATACATAACCCCTTCAGGTACAGTGAATGCCTTATACATAACCCCTTCAGGTACAGTGATTTCAGTTTTCTGTCAAATAATTGTCTTTCTGTGGTTTTGAGGCATTTAACCTAAATATGGTCCAGTGGGCAAGTGACACTGACACAGTATATCTCTGAGAGAGAGATGAGAAAGAGATGAGCGGTTAACTTACTGGTTGAGGGGGCCAGGAGGACCTGGGGGACCTTCTCGACCAGGGGATCCCTTTAAATGAGATAAATAATGATGTCACCAGCTATGAGACCATCGGAAACACACAGCGCTGCACACCCTTGGCCCACGCTTTGACATTCATCCTAATGGGGTGCTGTGTGTGTGTGTGTGTGTGTGTGTGTGTGTGTGTGTGTGTGTGTGTGTGTGTGTTTCTGATGTGTCCAGAAACTGTTGCTATTTCCTCATGCAGACATAAAGGAAACAGACCTTTCATCAGAATGTTAGTTTCTCTTTTTATCTGCAGACCGAGGAGGAGAGGAGCAGAGGAGTGGAGGAGAGGAAGAGAGGAGTGGAGGAGAGGAAGAGTTGAGGAGAGGAGGAGTGGAGGAGAGGAGGAGTGGAGGAGAGGAGGAGTGGAGGAGAGGAAGAGTGGAGGAGAGGAAGAGTGGAGGAGAGGAAGAGTGGAGGAGAGGAAGAGTGGAGGAGAGGAAGAGTGGAGGAGAGAGTGGAGAGGAAGAGGGGAGGAGAGGAGGAGAGGAGGAGTGGAGGGAGAGGAAGGAGTGGAGGAGGGAGGAGAGGAAGAGTGGAGGAGAGGAGGAGTGGAGGAGAGGAAGAGTGGAGGAGAGGAGGAGTGGAGAGGAAGAGTGGAGGAGAGGAGGAGTGGAGGAAGAGTGGAGGAGAGGAGGAGTGGAGGAGAGGAGGAGAGGAGGGAGGAGGAGTGGAGGAGAGGAGGAGGAGAGGAGGAGTGGAGGAGAGGAGTGGAGGAGAGGAGAGGAGGAGAGGAAGAGGAGAGGAGGGAGGAGAGGTGGGAGAGGAGTGGAGGAGAGGAGGAGAGAGAGAGGAGGAGGAGAGGAGGAGTGGAGGAGAGGAGGAGAGGAGGAGAGGAGGAGTGAGAGGAGGAGAGGAGTGGAGGAGAGGAGGAGAGGAGGAGTGGAGGAGAGGAAGAGTGGAAGAGGAGGAGAGGAGGGTGGAGGAGAGGAAGAGTGGAGGAGAGGAGGAGTGGAGGAGAGGAGTGGAGGAGAGGAAGAGGAGGAGAGGAGAGGAGGAGAGGAGGGAGGAGAGGAGTGGAGGAGAGGGAAGAGGGAGAAAAGTTGAGGAGAGGAAGAGAGGAAGAGTGGAGAGGAAGAGTGGAGGAGAGGAGGAGAGGAGGAGTGGAGGAGTGGAGGAGAGGAAGAGTGGAGGAGAGGAAAGTGGAGAGAGGACCTTGGAGGAGAGAAAGAGTGGAGAGGGGGTGGAGGAGAGGAAGAGTGGAGGAGGAAGAGTGGAGGAGAGGAAGAGTGGAGGAGAGAGGGAGGAGAGAGGAGTGGAGGAGAGGAGGAGTGGAGGAGAGAAAAGTGGAGGAGGAGTGTGGAGGAGAGGAAGAGTGGAGGAGAGGAGGAGGAGGAGAGGAAGAGTGGAGGAGAGGAAGAATGGAGGAGAGGAGGAGTGGAGGAGAGGAAGAGTGAGAGGATTGGAGGAGAGGGAGTGAGAGGAGAAAAGGAAGAGTGGAGAGAGGAGGAGTGGAGGAGAGGAGGAGAGGAAGAGTGGAGGAGAGGAGAGAGGAAGAGTGGAGGAAGAGTGGAGGAGAGAGTGGAGTGGAGAGGAGAGTGGAGGAGAGGAAGAGTGGAGGAGAGGAGGAGAGGAAGAGAGAGGGGGAGAGGGAGTGGAGGAGAGGAGGGAGGAGAGGAAGAGTGGAGGAGAGCAGAGGAGTGGAGGAGGAGGAGGAGTGGAGGAGAGGAAGAGTGGAGGAGAGGAGGGAGAGGAGAGGAGGGGAGGAAGAGTGGAGGAGAGGAGGAGAGGAAGAGGAGGGAGAGGAGGAGAAGAGGGGAGGAGAGGAAGGAGGAGGAGAGGAAGAGTGGGAGGAGAGGAGGGAGGAGGAGTGGAGGAGAGGAAGAGTGGATGAGAGGAAGAGTGGAGGAGAGGAGGAGAGGAAGAGTGGAGGAGAGGAGGAGAGGAAGAGTGGAGGAGAGGAAGAGTGGAGAGAGGAGAGAGGAGAGGAGGAGTGGAGGAGAGGTAGAGTGGAGGAGAGGAAGAGTGGAGGAGAGGAGGGAGGAGGAGGAGAGGAAGAGTGGAGAGAGAGGAGGAGGAGTGGAGGAGAGGAAGAGTGGAGGAGAGGAGGAGAGGGGAGTGGAGGAGAGGAGAGGAGTGGAGGAGAGGAAGAGAGGAAGAGTGGAGAGGAAGAGTGGAGGGAGGAGGAGGAGAGGAGGAGGAGGGAGGAGGAGGGAGGAGAGGAAGAGTGGAGGAGAGGAGGAGTGGAGGAGAGGAAGAGTGGAGGAGAGGAGGAGTGGAGGAGAGGAGTGGAGGAGAGGAAGAGTGGAGGAGAGGAGGAGGAGGAGAGGAGTGGAGGAGAGGGAGTGGAGGAGAGGAGTGGAGGAGAGGAAGAGTGGAGAGGAAAAGTTGAGGAGAGGAAGAGAGGAAGAGTGGAGAGGAAGAGTGGAGGAGAGGAGGAGAGGAGGAGAGGAGGAGAGGAGGAAGAGTGGAGGAGAGGAGGAGGAGGAGAGAAGAGTGGAGGAGAGGAGGGGGAGGAAGAGGAGGAGTGGAGGAGAGGAGGAGTGGAGGGAGAGGAAGAGTGGAGGAGAGGGAGAGAGGGAGGAGAGGAGGAGTGGAGGGAAGGAGTGGAGGAGGAGGAGGGAGGGAAGAGTGGAGGAGAGGGAGGAGAGGAAGAGTGGAGGAGGAGGAGTGGAGGAGAGGAGGAGTGGAGGGAGAGGAAGAGTGGAGGAGAGGGGTGGAGGAGAGGAAGAGTGGGAGAGGAAGAGTGGAGGAGAGGAAGAGTGGAGGAGAGGAGGAGAGGAAGAGTGGAGGAGAGGAAGAGTGGAGGAGAGGAGGAGTGGAGGAGAGGAGAGTGGAGGAGAGGGAGAGTGGAGGAGAGGAAGAGTGGAGGAGAGGAGAGAGGAAGAGTGGAGGAGAGAGGAGAGGAAGAGTGGAGGAGAGGAGGAGTGGAGGAGAGGAAGAGGAGAGAGGAGGAGGAAGAGTGGAGGAGAGGAGTGGAGGAGAGGAGGAGAGGAAGAGTGGAGGAGAGGAGGAGAGGAGAGGTGGGAGGAAGAGTGGAGGAGAGGAGGAGAGGAAGAGTGGAGGAGAGGAGGAGAGGAAGAGTGGAGGAGAGGAAGAGTGGAGGAGAGGAGGAGAGGAAGAGTGGAGGAGAGGAAGAGTGGAGAGAGGAGGAGAGGAGGAGTGGAGGAGAGGAAGAGTGGAGAGAGGAAGAGTGGAGGAGAGGAGGAGCGGAGGAGTGGAGGAGGAGGAAGAGGGAGAGGAGAGGAGGAGCAGAGGAGTGAGAGGAGAGGAAGAGTGGAGGAGAGGAGGAGAGGAGGAGAGGAAGAGTGGAGGAGAGGAGGAGAGGAGGAGGGAGGAGAGGAGAGTGGAGGAGAGGAAGAGTGGAGGAGAGGAGGAGAGGAAGAGTGGAGGAGAGGAGGAGAGGAAGAGTGGAGGGAGAGGAAGAGTGGAGGAGAGGAGAGAGGAGGAGAGGAGGTTTCTCTGGAGGAGAGGAGGAGGAGAGGAAGAGTGGAGGAGAGGAGGAGAGGAGGAGAGGAAGAGTGGAGGAGAGGAGGGAGGAGGAGAGGAGAGGAAGAGGAGGAGAGGAGGAGAGGAAGAGTGGAGGAGAGGAGAGGAGAGGAGGGAGAAGAGTGGAGGAGAAGAGGAGAGGAAGAGTGGAGGAGGAGGAGAGGAAGAGTGGAGGAGAGGAGAGAGGAGGAGAGGAGGAGAGGAAGAGTGGAGGAGAGGAGGAGAGGAAGAGTGGAGAGGGAGGAGGAGGAGAGTGGAGGAGAGGAAGAGTGGAGGAGAGGAGGAGAGGAAGAGTGGTGGAGAGAGGAGAGAAGGTGGAGGAGAGGAGAGAGGAAGAGTGGAGGAGAGGAAGAGAGGAAGAGGGAGGAGAGGAGGAGAGGAAGAGTGGAGGAGAGGAGGAGAGGAAGGAGGAGAGGAAGAGTGGAGGAGAGGAAGAGTGGAGGAGAGGAGGAGAGGAGGAGAGGAGGAGAGGAGGAGAGGTAGAGTGGAGGAGAGGAAGAGTGGAGGAGAGGAGGAGAGGAAGAGTGGAGGAGAGGAGGTGTGGAGAGGAAAAGTGGAGGAGAGGAGAGGAAGAGTGAGAGGAGAAAAGATGTGAGGAAGAGGAATAGAAGACAGAAATGAAAGACATTTTCCCTCTGAATGTTAGTTTCTCTTTATCTCCAGATGTAAAGTACCACTGTGTCTCCCTTCCTGCAGAGAGAGGAGGACAGGGGGAGTGGAGGAGATGAATGAGAAGAGAGGAAGGAAGGTCTTGATCCCACTCACCTCTCTCCCCGGGTCCCAGCAGGGCCTGAGAATCCAGAGGGTCCACGAGGGCCCTAGGAGAGAAGACAACCCCCATAACACACTAATGAGATCAGGGCCAGTATCTAAAAAGCCTCTCAGATTAGGATTACTGATTTAGGAATAGAATATACAGTATATTCTCAACCCTCACAAAGAAGACATGCAAATAAGTTTATGATGAGCCTGACACCAGTCCTGTTGAAACTAATACCAGTCTTGAAACTAACACCAGTCCTGAAACTAACACCAGTCCTGATGAGACTAACACCAGTCCTGAGAACTAACACCAGTCCTGATGAGACTAACACCAGTCCTGTAGAGACTAACACCAGTCCTGATGAGACCAGTCCTGAAACTAACACCAGTCCTGTAGAGACTAACACCGATCCTGATGAGACTAACACCAGTCCTGAAACTAACACCAGTCCTGTTGAGACTAACACCAGTCCTGATGAGACTAACACCAGTCCTGATGAACTAACACCAGTCCTGTTGAGACTAACACCAGTCCTGATGAGACTAACACCAGTCCTGAAACTAACACCAGTCCTAACACCAGTCCTGTTGAGACTAACCCCAGTCCTGTTGAGACTAGCAACAGTCCTGATGAGACTAACACCAGTCCTGTTGAGACTAACACCAGTCCTGATGAAACTAACACCAGTCCTGATGAGACTAACACCAGTCCTGATGAAACTAACACCAGTCCTGATGAGACTAACACCAGTCCTGAGAGACTAACACCAGTCCTGATGAAACTAACACCAGTCCTGATGAGACTAACACCAGTCCTGATGAAACTAACACCAGTCCTGAAACTAACACCAGTCCTGTAGAGACTAACACCGGTCCTGATGAGACTAACACCAGTCCTGAAACTAACACCAGTCCTGTTGAGACTAACACTAGTCCTGATGAGACTAACACCAGTCCTGAAACTAACACCAGTCCTGTAGAGACTAACACTGGTCCTGATGAGACTAACATCAGTCCTGAAACTAACACCAGTCCTGTTGAGACTAACACCAGTCCTGTTGAGACTAACAACAGTCCTGATGAGACTAACACCAGTCCTGTTGAGACTAACACCAGTCCTGTTGAGACTAACACCAGTCCTGATGAGACTAACACCAGTCCTGATGAGACTAACACCAGTCCTAAACCAAAAAAATATATGACATATTAATTCTCAATGCATAAACTACAATATCATTGGAATTAAATTGTTGTTTCAGATTTGATATCCTCAACCTTTATACTGAAGACTAAGGTTTCATCTAAGCATCCAGGAGCACTCTACTGGAGGGTACTGTACGCTATTCCATAATCTAATATCACAGGGATCAGATGGATGTGTGTGTGTCTGGACAGGAGATATTCTTCCACATACCTCAAATCCTCTCTCTCCTCTCTGTCCCATGGGGCCCTATAAGAACACATCACACAGCTTGTTTACAACAACACCACACCTTCAGCATTTCAGCACACACACACACACACACACACACACACACACACACACACACACACACACACACACACACACACACACACACACACACACACACACACACACACACACACACACACACACAGAGAGAGAGAGAGACAGACAGACAGAGACAGAGACAGACAGAGAGAGACAGAGACAGAGACAGACAAACCAACATGTTATTAACACCAACAGCAGTTCAGTCCAAGATCCAGTAAAGGACTGTGTTTCAACATCCATCCTTTGCTATGTTCCATTGATCCCTTGCTTTCCAACAACTCTGAATATCACTATTTAATAAACCAAAGGGCAAAACTCAAGCGGGCATTTTTGAAGTTGAAACCAGCAGCATCCTCACAGAGGATAGATAGATGGTGAAGTAGTGTGTAATGCTGAAGGTCCACAATGTTTTTAAATCTAATCTGGGAATGAATGTTCATTGAATGTAGTCTTTATTGTATCATTCATTTGACCCGGATAAAATCATATATAAGTCTATGCACAAGCCATTCTGAAGATGACTCAACTGAAGAGGTGTGTGTCCAACAGAAAGGTTTTGTGAAGACTACAGGTTAGAGAGATGGGGTTGCAACTGCTGGGATTCTCTGGAGGATTGGTTTGAAAAGCAAAACATTTATTTGTGAAAATGTCAACGGACAATAAAGTATGAACAAGAGAAAAATGAGAAATGTTCCAGTGCCATGTACTCACAGGAGGTCCTTCAACGCCCAGACCAGGCTCTCCTTTCTCCCCTAGGTCTCCTGGTACACCAGGAACGCCACGCTCACCCTGACAGGGATGACTGAGGAAGGGGGGGAACAGGGAACTCATTATGATGACTGTTAAAGGGAAGAGAGGGGGAACAGGGAACTCATTATGATGACTGTTAAAGGGAAGAGGGGGAACAGGGAACTCATTATGATGACTGTTAAAGGGAAGAGAGGGGGAACAGGGAACTCATTATGATGACTGTTAAAGGGAAGAGAGGGGGAACAGGGAACTCATTATGATGACTGTTAAAGGGAAGAGAACAGGGAGGGGGAACAGGGAACTCATTATGATGACTGTTAAAGGGAAGAGAGGGGGAACAGGGAACTCATTGACTGATGACTGTTAAAGGGAAGAGAGGGGGAACAGGGAACTCATTATGATGACTGTTAAAGGGAAGAGAGGGGGAACAGGGAACTCATTATGATGACTGTTAAAGGGAAGAGATGGGGAACAGGGAACTCATTTTGATGACTGTTAAAGGGAAGAGAGGGGGAACAGGGAACTCATTTTGATGACTGTTGAAGGGAAAGAGGGTGAACTCATTTTGATGACTGTTTGGGACCATTTGGGACCCAGCTCAATAAAAGGAGAGTTCCCTGGCTTTAACAGGACCTGTGTTTCAGATCCTTGACATCCGTGAATAATGTATGCCACCTGACAGACTTACACTACAGTAACTGCAGAGAGAAGTGGATGAACTGGGTTGATGTGAGGTATTAGAAGAGCTAGTCATCCTTCAGATGTTTTCTAATGTGGATCACCATAGCCAGAGGAAATATCCGTCATCTAGCTAGAGAATAATAAATCCAGATTGTGCTAACCCTGGGTGGTCTGCCTGTCTGTTTTGTCCCTCTTCCCCCACCATGGGGGGCTGCCTGTCTATTTTGTCCCTCTTCCCCCACCATGGGGGCTGCCTGTCTGTTTTGTCCCTCTTCCCCCCACCATGGGGGCTGCCTGTCTGTTTTGTCCCTCTTCCCCCAGCATGGGGGTCTGCCTGTCTGTTTTGTCCCTCTTCCCCCACCATGGGGGCTGCCAGCCTGTTTTGTCCCTCTTCCCCCACCATGGGGGCTGCCTGTCTGTTTTGTCCCTCTTCCCCCACCATGGGGGCTGCCAGCCTGTTTTGTCCCTCTTCCCCCACCATGGGGGCTGCCAGCCTGTTTTGTCCCTCTTCCCCACCATAGGAGTTGTTTTTCTACCTTTGGCCCTCGTGATCCTCTGGGTCCAGATGTCATCCCCTCTCCCTGCCCGGGCAAAAAGAAGAAAAAACAAAATGAGTTTCACATCCCAGACATCATACAGCATAACGTCAGCATTGATAATCAGATGGTGCCGACAGAGATGGTCGCCTCGCTTCAGGTCCTTAGGAAACTGTGCAGTATTTTGTTTTTTTCATGTATTATTTCTTACATTGTTAGATTTAAAAAAAAAGTTTTACAAGCATTTTGCTACGCTCGCATTGACATCTGCTAACCATGTGTACGTGACAATTAACATGTGATATGATGTAAAGATTGGAGGCTAAACATGTAAGATATAGATACAGACCGTCTGAAATATATCAAGACACTCTGACCAAGTAGCTGCAGTTAAAAAGCCTTTATTAAGTCAAATCAAATGTAACTTGTCACCTGCTTTGTAATCAACAGGTGTAAACCAACAGTAAAATACATACAGGTCCTTCCCCTCAATACAGAGATAAAGACAGGAGAGAAATAATAGAAAAGTAAAACACGTCATAATACAAGTAATAATAGATACAGAATGAGTCATGATAACGTGTCTATATACAAGGGGTACCAGTACTGAGTCATGATAACAAGGGGTACCAGTACTGAGTCATGATAACATGTCTATATACAAGGGGTACCAGTACTGAGTCATGATAACATGTCTATACTGTCTACAAGGGGTACCAGTACTGAGTCATGTCTATATACAAGGGGTACAAGTACTGAGTCATGATAACATGTTTATATACAAGGGGTACCAGTACTGGTCATGATAACATGTCTATATACAAGGGGTACCAGTAGAGTCATGATAACATGTCTATACTGTCTACAAGGGGTACCAGTACTGAGTCATGATAACATGTCTATACTGTCTACAAGGGGTACCAGTACTGAGTCATGATAACATGTTTATATACAAGGGGTACCAGTACTGAGTCATGATAACATGTCTATACTGTCTACAAGGGGTACCAGTACTGAGTCATGATAACATGTTTATATACAAGGGGTACCAGTACTGAGTCATGATAACATGTCTATACTGTCTACAAGGGGTACCAGTACTGAGTCATGATAACATGTCTATACTGTCTACAAGGGGTACCAGTACTGAGTCATGATAACGTGTCTATATACAAGGGGTACAAGTACTGAGTCATGATAACATGTTTATATACAAGGGGTACCAGTACTGAGTAATGATAACATGTCTATACTGTCTACAAGGGGTACCAGTACTGAGTAATGATAACTTGGCTATACTGTCTACAAGGAGTACCAGTACTGAGTAATGATAACTTGGCTATACTGTCTACAAGGGGTACCAGTACTGAGTAATGATAACTTGGCTATACTGTCTACAAGGGGTACCAGTACTGAGTCATGATGACATGGTTATATACAAGGGGTACCAGTACTGAGTCATGATAACATGTCTATACTGTCTACAAGGGGTACCAGTACTGAGTCATGATAACGTGTCTATATACAAGGGGCACCAGTACTGAGTAATGATAACATGTCTATATACAAGGGGTACCAGTACTGAGTCATGATAACGTGTCTATATACAAGGGGTACAAGTACTGAGTCATGATAACATGTTTATATACAAGGGGTACCAGTACTGAGTCATGATAACATGTCTATATACAAGGGGTACCAGTACTGAGTCATGATAACATGTCTATACTGTCTACAAGGGGTACCAGTACTGAGTCATGATAACATGTCTATACTGTCTACAAGGGGTACCAGTACTGAGTCATGATAACATGTTTATATACAAGGGGTACCAGTACTGAGTCATGATAACATGTCTATACTGTCTACAAGGGGTACCAGTACTGAGTCATGATAACATGTTTATATGTACCAGTACTGAGTCATGATAACATGTCTATATACAAGGGGTACCAGTACTGAGTCATGATAACATGTCTATACTGTCTACAAGGGGTACCAGTACTGAGTCATGATAACATGTCTATACTGTCTACAAGGGGTACCAGTACTGAGTCATGATAACGTGTCTATATACAAGGGGTACAAGTACTGAGTCATGATAACATGTTTATATACAAGGGGTACCAGTACTGAGTCATGATAACGTGTCTATATACAAGGGGTACCAGTACTGAGTCATGATAACATGTCTATATACAAGGGGTACCAGTACTGAGTCATGATAACATGTCTATACTGTCTACAAGGGGTACCAGTACTGAGTAATGATAATATACTGTCTGTACCAGTATGAGTCATGATGACATGGTTATATACAAGGGGTACCAGTACTGAGTCATGATAACATGTCTATACTGTCTACAAGGGGTACCAGTACTGAGTCATGATAACGTGTCTATATACAAGGGGTACCAGTACTGAGTCATGATAACGTGTCTATATACAAGGGGTACAAGTACTGAGTCATGATAACATGTCTATATACAAGGGGTACCAGTACTGAGTCATGATAACATGTCTATACTGTCTACAAGGGGTACCAGTACTGAGTAATGATAACATGTCTATACTGTCTACAAGGGGTACCAGTACTGAGTAATGATAACGTGTCTATATACAAGGGGTACTAGTACTGAGTCATGATAACATGTCTATACTGTCTACAAGGGGTACCAGTACTGAGTAATGATAACGTGTCTATATACAAGGGGTACCAGTACTGAGTCATGATAACATGTCTATACTGTCTACAAGGGGTACCAGTACTGAGTCATGATGACATGGTTATATACAAGGGGTACCAGTACTGAGTCATGATAACATGTCTATACTGTCTACAAGGGGTACCAGTACTGAGTCATGATAACGTGTCTATATACAAGGGGTACTAGTACTGAGTCATGATAACATGTCTATACTGTCTACAAGGGGTACCAGTACTGAGTCATGATAACGTGTCTATATACAAGGGTACCAGTACTGAGTAATGATAACTTGGCTATATACAAGGGGTACCAGTACTGAGTCATGATAACTTGGCTATATACAAGGGGTACCAGTACTGAGTCATGATAACTTCTATATACAAGGGGTACCAGTACTGAGTAATGATAACTTGGCTATATACAAGGGGTACCAGTACTGAGTAATGATAACTTGCTATATACAAGGGGTACCAGTACTGAGTAATGATAACTTGTCTATACTGTCTGCAAGGGGTACCAGTACTGAGTAATGATAACGTGTCTATATACAAGGGGTACCATACTGAGTCATGATAACGTGTCTATATACAAGGGGTACTAGTACTGAGTCATGATAACATGTCTATACTGTCTACAAGGGGTACCAGTACTGAGTCATGATAACGTGTCTATATACAAGGGGTACTAGTACTGAGTCATGATAACATGTCTATACTGTCTACAAGGGGTACCAGTACTGAGTCATGATAACGTGTCTATACTGTCTACAAGGGGTACCAGTACTGAGTCATGATAACGTGTCTATATACAAGGGGTACAAGTACTGAGTCATGATAACATGTCTATACTGTCTACAAGGGGTACCAGTACTGAGTCATGATAACGTATCTATATACAAGGGGTACTAGTACTGAGTCATGATAACATGTCTATACTGTCTACAAGGGGTACCAGTACTGAGTAATGATAACGTGTCTATATACAAGGGGTACCAGTACTGAGTCATGATAACATGTCTATACTGTCTACAAGGGGTACCAGTACTGAGTCATGATAACGTGTCTATATACAAGGGGTACCAGTACTGAGTAATGATAACTTGGCTATATACAAGGGGTACCAGTACTGAGTAATGATAACATGTCTATACTGTCTACAAGGAGTACCAGTACTGAGTCATGATGACATGGTTATATACAAGGGGTACCAGTACTGAGTAATGATAACATGTCTATACTGTCTACAAGGAGTACCAGTACTGAGTCATGATGACATGGTTATATACAAGGGGTACCAGTACTGAGTAATGATAACATGTCTATACTGTCTACAAGGAGTACCAGTACTGAGTCATGATGACATGGTTATATACAAGGGGTACCAGTACTGAGTAATGATAACATGTCTATACTGTCTGCAAGGGGTACCAGTACTGAGTCATGATAACATGTCTATACTGTCTGCAAGGGGTACCAGTACTGAGTCATGATAACATGTCTATACTGTCTGCAAGGGGTACCAGTACTGAGTCATGATAACATGTCTATACTGTCTGCAAGGGGTACCAGTACTGAGTCATGATAACATGTCTATACTGTCTGCAAGGGGTACCAGTACTGAGTCATGATAACATGTCTATACTGTCTGCAAGGGTACCAGTACTGAGTAATGATAACATGTCTATACTGTCTACAAGGGGTACCAGTACTGAGTAATGATAACATGTCTATACTGTCTGCAAGGGGTACCAGTACTGAGTAATGATAACATGTCTATACTGTCTACAAGGGGTACCAGTACTGAGTCATGATAACATGTCTATACTGTCTACAAGGGGTACCAGTACTGAGTAATGATAACGTGTCTATACTGTCTACAAGGGGTACTAGTACTGAGTAATGATAACATGTCTATACTGTCTACAAGGGGTACCAGTACTGAGTCATGATAACGTGTCTATATACAAGGGGTACCAGTACTGAGTCATGATAACATGGTTATATACAAGGGGTACCAGTACTGAGTAATGATAACATGGTTATATACAAGGGGTACCAGTACTGAGTAATGATAACTTGTCTATATACAAGGGGTACCAGTACTGAGTCATGATAACATGGTTATATACAAGGGGTACCAGTACTGAGTAATGATAACATGTCTATATACAAGGGGTACCAGTACTGAGTAATGATAACATGTCTATATACAAGGGGTACCAGTACTGAGTAATGATAACATGTCTATATACAAGGGGTACAAGTACTGAGTCATGATAACATGGTTATATACAAGGGTACCAGTACTGAGTCATGATAACATGGTTATATACAAGGGGTACCAGTACTGAGTAATGATAACATGTCTATATACAAGGGGTACAAGTACTGAGTCATGATAACATGGTTATATACAAGGGGTACCAGTACTGAGTCATGATAACATGTCTATACTGTCTACAAGGGGTACCAGTACTGAGTCATGATAACGTGTCTATATACAAGGGGTACCAGTACTGAGTCATGATAACATGTCTATACTGTCTACAAGGGGTACCAGTACTGAGTCATGATAACATGTCTATATACAAGGGGTACCAGTACTGAGTCATGATAACATGTCTATACTGTCTGCAAGGGGTACCAGTACTGAGTCATGATAACATGTCTATACTGTCTACAAGGGGTACCAGTACTGAGTCATGATAACGTGTCTATATACAAGGGGTACCAGTACTGAGTCATGATAACATGTCTATACTGTCTACAAGGGGTACCAGTACTGAGTCATGATAACATGTCTATACTGTCTACAAGGAGTACCAGTACTGAGTCATGATAACATGTCTATATACAAGGGGTACCAGTACTGAGTCATGATAACATGTCTATACTGTCTACAAGGGGTACCAGTACTGAGTCATGATAACATGTCTATACTGTCTACAAGGGGTACCAGTACTGAGTCATGATAACATGTCTATACTGTCTGCAAGGGGTACCAGTACTGAGTCATGATAACATGTCTATATACAAGGGGTACCAGTACTGAGTCATGATAACATGTCTATATACAAGGGGTACCAGTACTGAGTCATGATAACATGTCTATATACAAGGGGTACCAGTACTGAGTCATGATAACATGTCTATATACAAGGGGTACCAGTACTGAGTCATGATAACATGTCTATATACAAGGGGTACCAGTACTGAGTCATGATAACATGTCTATATACAAGGGGTACCAGTACTGAGTCATGATAACCTGTCTATACTGTCTACAAGGGGTACCAGTACTGAGTCATGATAACAAGGGTACCAGTACTGAGTCGTGATAACAAGGGGTACCAGTACTGAGTCATGATAACAAGGGGTACCAGTACTGAGTCATGATAACATGTCTATACTGTCTACAAGGGGTACCAGTACTGAGTCATGATAACATGTCTATATACAAGGGGTACCAGTACTGAGTCATGATAACATGTCTATACTGTCTGCAAGGGGTACCAGTACTGAGTCATGATAACATGTCTATACTGTCTACAAGGGGTACCAGTACTGAGTCATGATAACGTGTCTATATACAAGGGGTACACGTACTGAGTCATGATAACATGTTTATATACAAGGGGTACCAGTACTGAGTCATGATAACATGTCTATACTGTCTACAAGGGGTACCAGTACTGAGTCATGATAACGTGTCTATATACAAGGGGTACTAGTACTGAGTCATGATAACGTGTCTATATACAAGGGGCACCAGTACTGAGTAATGATAACTTGGCTATACTGTCTACAAGGAGTACCAGTACTGAGTCATGATGACATGGTTATATACAAGGGGTACCAGTACTGAGTAATGATAACTTGGCTATATACAAGGGGTATCAGTACTGAGTAATGATAACTTGGTTATATACAAGGGCTACCAGTACTGAGTCATGATAGCTTGGTTATATACAAGGGGTACTAGTACTGAGTCATGATAACATGGTTATATACAAGGGGTACTAGTACTGAGTCATGATAACATGTCTATACTGTCTACAAGGGGTACCAGTACTGAGTCATGATAACGTGTCTATATACAAGGGGTACTAGTACTGAGTCATGATAACATGTCTATACTGTCTACAAGGGGTACCGGTACTGAGTCATGATAACGTGTCTATATACAAGGGGTACCAGTACTGAGTCATGATAACATGGTTATATACAAGGGCTACCAGTACTGAGTCATGATAACATGTCTATACTGTCTACAAGGGGTACCAGTACTGAGTCATGATAACATGTCTATATACAAAGGGGTACTAGTACTGAGTCATGATAACATATCTATACTGTCTACACGGAGTACCAGTACTGAGTCATGATAACATGGTTATATACAAGGGGTACCAGTACTGAGTCATGATAACTTGTCTATATACAAGGGGTACCAGTACTGAGTAATGATAACTTGTCTATATACAAGGGTTACCAGTACTGGGTAATGATAACATGGCTATATACAAGGGGTACCAGTACTGAGTAATGATAACTTGGTTATATACAAGGGGTACCAGTACTGAGTCATGATAACATGGTTATATACAAGGGGTACCAGTACTGAGTCATGATAACGTGTCTATACTGTCTACAAGGGGTACCAGTACTGAGTAATGATAACTTGGCTATATACAAGGGGTACCAGTACTGAGTAATGATAACTTGGCTATATACAAGGGGTACCAGTACTGAGTAATGATAACTTGGTTATATACAAGGGGTACCAGTACTGAGTAATGATAACTTGGTTATATACAAGGGGTACCAGTACTGAGTCATGATAACGTGTCTATACTGTCTACAAGGGGTACCAGTACTGAGTCATGATAACATGTCTATATACAAAGGGGTACTAGTACTGAGTCATGATAACATATCTATACTGTCTACAAGGAGTACCAGTACTGAGTCATGATAACATGTCTATATACAAGGGGTACCAGTACTGAGTCATGATAACTTGGTTATATACAAGGGGTACCAGTACTGAGTCATGATAACATGTCTATACTGTCTGCAAGGGGTACCAGTACTGAGTAATGATAACTTGTCTATATACAAGGGGTACCAGTACTGAGTAATGATAACTTGTCTATATACAAGGGTTACCAGTACTGGGTAATGATAACTTGGTTATATACAAGGGTACTAGTACTGAGTCATGATAACATGTCTATACTGTCTACAAGGGGTACCAGTACTGAGTCATGATAACGTGTCTATATACAAGGGGTACCAGTACTGAGTCATGATAACATGTCTATATAAAAGGGGCACCAGTACTGAGTAATGATAACTTGGCTATACTGTCTACAAGGAGTACCAGTACTGAGTCATGATGACATGGTTATATACAAGGGGTACCAGTACTGAGTCATGATAACATGTCTATACTGTCTACAAGGGGTACCAGTACTGAGTAATGATAACTTGGCTATATACAAGGGGTGCCAGTACTGAGTCATGATAACATGGTTATATACAAGGGCTACCAGTACTGAGTCATGATAACATGTCTATATACAAAGGGGTACAAGTACTGAGTAATGATAACTTGGCTATATACAAGGGGTACCAGTACTGAGTAATGATAACTTGGTTATATACAAGGGGTACCAGTACTGAGTAATGATAACTTGGTTATATACAAGGGGTACCAGTACTGAGTAATGATAACTTGTCTATATACAAGGGGTACCAGTACTGAGTAATGATAACTTGGTTATATACACGGGGTACCAGTACTGAGTCATGATAACTTGGTTATATACAAGGGGTACCAGTACTGAGTCATGATAACTTGGTTATATACAAGGGGTACCAGTACTGAGTAATGATAACTTGTCTATATACAAGGGGTACCAGTACTGAGTAATGATAACTTGGTTATATACAAGGGGTACCAGTACTGAGTCATGATAACATGTCTATACTGTCTACAAGGGGCACCAGTACTGAGTAATGATAACTTGGCTATACTGTCTACAAGGAGTACCAGTACTGAGTCATGATGACATGGTTATATACAAGGGGTAACAGTACTGAGTCATGATAACATGTCTATATACAAGGGGTAACAGTACTGAGTCATGATAACATGTCTATATACAAGGGGTACCAGTACTGAGTCATGATAACATGTCTATACTGTCTACAAGGGGTACCAGTACTGAGTCATGATAACATGTCTATACTGTCTACAAGGGGTACCAGTACTGAGTCATGATAACGTGTCTATATACAAGGGGTACCAGTACTGAGTCATGATAACATGTCTATACTGTCTACAAGGGGTACCAGTACTGAGTCATGATAACGTGTCTATATACAAGGGGTACCAGTACTGAGTCATGATAACGTGTCTATATACAAGGGGTACTAGTACTGAGTCATGATAACATGTCTATACTGTCTACAAGGGGTACCAGTACTGAGTCATGATAACATGTCTATACTGTCTGCAAGGGGTACCAGTACTGAGTAATGATAACTTGGTTATATACAAGGGGTAACAGTACTGAGTCATGATAACATGTCTATACTGTCTGCAAGGGGTACCAGTACTGAGTAATGATAAATTGGCTATATACAAGGGGTACCAGTACTGAGTAATGATAACTTGGTTATATACAAGGGGTACCAGTACTGAGTAATGATAACATGTCTATACTGTCTGCAAGGTACCAGTACTGAGTCATGATAACATGTCTATACTGTCTGCAAGGGGTACCAGTACTGAGTAATGATAACTTGTCTATATACAAGGGGTACCAGTACTGAGTAATGATAACTTGTCTATATACAAGGGTTACCAGTACTGGGTAATGATAACTTGGTTATATACAAGGGGTAACAGTACTGAGTAATGATAACTTGGCTATATACAAGGGGTACCAGTACTGAGTAATGATAACTTGGTTATATACAAGGGGTACCAGTACTGAGTAATGATAACTTGGTTATATACAAGGGGTACTAGTACTGAGTAATGATAACGTGTCTATATACAAGGG
>NW_024609771.1:0-7500 GCF_018296145.1 Oncorhynchus tshawytscha
TATTATTATTATCCAGGATGTTGAGGTTGTGGTGGTGTGGATACTACATATTATTATTATTATCCAGGATGTTGAGGTTGTGGTGGTGGATACTACATATTATTATTATTATCCAGGATGTTGAGGTTGTGGTGGTGGATATACATATTATTATTATTATTATTATTATTATTATCCAGGATGTTGAGGTTGTGGTGGTGTGGATACTACATATTATTATTATTATCCAGGATGTTGAGGTTGTGGTGGTGTGGATACTACATATTATTATTATTATCCATTATTATGTTGAGGTTGTGGTGGTGTGGATACTACATATTATTATTATTATTATTATCCAGGATGTTGAGGTTGTGGTGGTGTGGATACTACATTATTGAGGTTGTGGTTATTATTATTATTATCCAGGATGTTGAGGTTGTGGTGGTGTGGATACTATTATTATTATTATTATTATTATCCAGGATGTTGAGGTTGTGGTGGTGTGGATACTACATATTATTATTATTATCCAGGATGTTGAGGTTGTGGTGGTGTGGATACTATTATTATTATTATTATTATTATCCAGGATGTTGAGGTTGTGGTGGTGTGGATACTACATATTATTATTATTATTATTATTATTATTCCAGGATGTTGAGGTTGTGGTGGTGTGGATACTACTATTATTATTATTATTATTATTATCCAGGATGTTGAGGTTGTGGTGGTGTGGATACTACATATTATTATTATTATTATTATCCAGGATGTTGAGGTTGTGGTGGTGTGGATACTACATATTATTATTATTATCCAGGATGTTGAGGTTGTGGTGGTGTGGATACTACATATTATTATTATTATTATTATCCAGGATGTTGAGGTTGTGGTGGTGTGGATACTACATATTATTATTATTATTATTATTATTATTATTATCCAGGATGTTGAGGTTGTGGTGGTGTGGATACTACATATTATTATTATTATCCAGGATGTTGAGGTTGTGGTGGTGTGGATACTACATATTATTATTATTATTATCCAGGATGTTGAGGTTGTGGTGGTGTGGATACTACATATTATTATTATTATCCAGGATGTTGAGGTTGTGGTGGTGTGGATACTTATTATTATTATTATTATCCAGGATGTTGAGGTTGTGGTGGTGTGGATACTATTATTATTATTATTATCCAGGATGTTGAGGTTGTGGTGGTGTGGATACTACATATTATTATTATTATTATTATTATTATTATCCAGGATGTTGAGGTTGTGGTGGTGTGGATACTACATATTATTATTATTATTATCCAGGATGTTGAGGTTGTGGTGGTGTGGATACTACATTATTATTATTATTATCCAGGATGTTGAGGTTGTGGTGGTGTGGATATTATTATTATTATTATTATCCAGGATGTTGAGGTTGTGGTGGTGTGGATACTACATATTATTATTATTATTATCCAGGATGTTGAGGTTGTGGTGGTGTGGATACTACATATTATTATTATATTATTATTATCCAGGATGTTGAGGTTGTGGTGGTGTGGATACTACATATTATTATTATTATTATTATTATCCAGGATGTTGAGGTTCTGGTGTTGTGGATACTACATATTATTATTATTATCCAGGATGTTGAGGTTGTGGTGGTGTGGATACTACATATTATTATTATCCAGGATGTTGAGGTTGTGGTGGTGTGGATACTACATATTATTATTATTATTATTATTATTATTATTATTATTATTATCCAGGATGTTGAGGTTGTGGTGGTGTGGATACTTCATATTATTATTCAGGATGTTGAGGTTGTGGTGGTGTGGATACTTCATATTATTATTATTATTATTATCCAGGATGTTGAGGTTGTGGTGGTGTGGATACTACATATATTATTATTATTATCCAGGATGTTGAGGTTGTGGTGGTGTGGATACTACATATATTATTTATTATTATTATTATTATCCAGGATGTTGAGGTTGTGGTGGTGTGGATATACATTATTATTATTATTATTATCCAGGATGTTGAGGTTGTGGTGGTGTGGATACTACATATTATTATTATATCCAGGATGTTGAGGTTGTGGTGGTGTATTATTATTATCCAGGATGTTGAGGTTGTGGTGGTGTGGATACTACATATATTATTATTATCCAGGATGTTGAGGTTGTGGTGGTGTGGATACTATTATTATTATTATTATTATTATCCAGGATGTTGAGGTTGTGGTGGTGTGGATACTACATATTATTATTATTATGAGGTTGTGGTGGTGTGGATACTACATATTATTATTATCCAGGATGTTGAGGTTGTGGTGGTGTGGATACTACATATTATTATTATTATTATTATTATCCAGGATGTTGAGGTTGTGGTGGTGTGGATACTACATTATTATTATTATTATCCAGGATGTTGAGGTTGTGGTGGTGTGGATACTATTATTATTATTATTATTATCCAGGATGTTGAGGTTGTGGTGGTGTGGATACTACATATTATTATTATTATTATCCAGGATGTTGAGGTTGTGGTGGTGTGGATACTACATATTATTATTATTATTATCCAGGATGTTGAGGTTGTGGTGGTGTGGATACATATTATTATTATTACATATTATTATTATTATCCAGGATGTTGAGGTTGTGGTGGTGTGGATACTACATATATTATTATTATTATTATTATTATTATTATCCAGGATGTTGAGGTTGTGGTGGTGTGGATACTACATATTATTATTATCCAGGATGTTGAGGTTGTGGTGGTGTGGATATTACTATTATTATTATTATTATCCAGGATGTTGAGGTTGTGGTGGTGTGGATACTACATATTATTATTATTATCCAGGATGTTGAGGTTGTGGTGGTGTGGATACTACATATTATTATTATTATTATTATTATTATTATTATCCAGGATGTTGAGGTTGTGGTGGTGTGGATACTATTATTATTATTATTATTATCCAGGATGTTGAGGTTGTGGTGGTGTGGATACTACATATTATTATTATTATCCAGGATGTTGAGGTTGTGGTGGTGTGGATACTACATATTATTATTATTATTATCCAGGATGTTGAGGTTGTGGTGGTGTGGATACTATATTATTATTATTATTATTATCCAGGATGTTGAGGTTGTGGTGGTGTGGATACTACATATTATTATTATTATCCAGGATGTTGAGGTTGTGGTGGTGTGGATACTATATTATTATTATTATCCAGGATGTTGAGGTTGTGGTGGTGTGGATATACTATTATTATTATTATCCAGGATGTTGAGGTTGTGGTGGTGTGGATACCAGGATGTTGAGGTTGTGGTGGTGTGGATACTACATATTATTATTATTATTATTATTATCCAGGATGTTGAGGTTGTGGTGGTGTGGATACTACATATTATTATTATTATTATCCAGGATGTTGAGGTTCTGGTGTTGTGGATACTACATATTATTATTATTATCCAGGATGTTGAGGTTGTGGTGGTGTGGATACTACATATTATTATTATTATCCAGGATGTTGAGGTTGTGGTGGTGTGGATACTACATATTATTATTATTATTCAGGACGTTGAGGTTGTGGTGGTGTGGATACTACATATTATTATTATTATTAGTATTATTATTATCCAGGATGTTGAGGTTGTGGTGGTGTGGATACTACATATTATTATTATTATTATTATCCAGGATGTTGAGGTTGTGAGGTTGTGGTGGTGGATACTACATATTATTATTATTATCCAGGATTGAGGTTGTGGTGGTTATTATTATTATTATCCAGGATGTTGAGGTTGTGGTGGGTGGATACTGTATTATTATTATTATCCAGGATGTTATTATTATTATTATTATATTATCCAGGATGTTGAGGTTGTGGTGGTGTGGATACTAGGTTATTATTATTATTATTATTATTATCCAGGATGTTGAGGTTGTGGTGGTGTGGATACTACATATTATTATTATTATTATTATTATCCAGGATGTTGAGGTTGTGGTGGTGTGGATACTACATATTATTATTATTATCCAGGATGTTGAGGTTGTGGATGTTGAGGTTGTGGTGGTGTGGATACTACATTATTATTATTATTATCCAGGATGTTGAGGTTGTGGTGGTGTGGATACTACATATTATTATTATTATCCAGGATGTTGAGGTTGTGGTGGTGTGGATACTACATATTATTATTATTATTGTTGATGGATACTACATATTATTATTATTATTATTATCCAGGATGTTGAGGTTGTGGTGGTGTGGATACTACATATTATTATTATTATATATTATTATTATTATTATTATCCAGGATGTTGAGGTTGTGGTGGTGTGGTATTATTATTATTATCCAGGATGTTGAGGTTGTGGTGGTGTGGATACTACATATTATTATTATTATTATTATTATCCAGGATGTTGAGGTTGTGGTGGTGTGGATACTACATTATTATTATTATTATTATTATTATCCAGGATGTTGAGGTTGTGGTGGTGTGGATACTATATTATTATTATTATTATCCAGGATGTTGAGGTTGTGGTGGTGTGGATATTATTATTATCCAGGATGTTGAGGTTGTGGTGGTGTGGATATTATTATTATTATCCAGGATGTTGAGGTTGTGGTGGTGTGGATACTACATATTATATTATTATTATTATTATCCAGGATGTTGAGGTTGTGGTGGTGTGGATACTACATATTATTATTATCCATTATTATTATTATCCAGGATGTTGAGGTTGTGGTGGTGTGGATACTACATATTATTATTATTATCCAGGATGTTGAGGTTGTGGTGGTGTGGATACTACAGGATGTTATTATTATTATCCAGGATGTTGAGGTTGTGGTGGTGTGGATACTACATATTATTATTATTATTATTATTATTATCCAGGATGTTGAGGTTGTGGTGGTGTGGATACTACATATATTATTATTATTATCCAGGATGTTGAGGTTGTGGTGGTGTGGATACTATATTATTATTATTATCCAGGATGTTGAGGTTGTGGTGGTGTGGATACTATTATTATTATTATTATTATTATCCAGGATGTTGAGGTTGTGGTGGTGTGGATACATATTATTATTATTATTATTATCCAGGATGTTGAGGTTGTGGTGGTGTGGATACTATTATTATTATTATCCAGGATGTTGAGGTTGTGGTGGTGTGGATACTACATTATTATTATTATTATTATTATCCAGGATGTTGAGGTTGTGGTGGTGTGGATACTACATATTATTATTATTATCCAGGATGTTATTATTATTATTATTATCCAGGATGTTGAGGTTGTGGTGGTTGGATACTACATATTATTATTATTATCCAGGATGTTGAGGTTGTGGTGGTGTGGATACTACATATTATTATTATTATTATCCAGGATGTTGAGGTTGTGGTGGTGTGGATACTACATTATTATTATTATTATCCATTATTATTGAGGTTGTGGTGGTGTGGATACTACATATTATTATTATTATTATCCAGGATGTTGAGGTTGTGTGTGGTGTGGATACTACATATTATTATTATTATTATTATCCAGGATGTTGAGGTTGTGGTGGTGTGGATACTACATATTATTATATTATTATTATTATTATTATCCAGGATGTTGAGGTTGTGGTGGTGTGGATACTACATATTATTATATTATGTTTATTATTATCCAGGATGTTGAGGTTGTGGTGGTGTGGATACTATTATTATTATTATTATTATCCAGGATGTTGAGGTTGTGGTGGTGTGGATACTACATATTATTATTATTATCCAGGATGTTGAGGTTGTGGTGGTGTGGATACTACATATTATTATTATTATTCCAGGATGTTGAGGTTGTGGTGGTGTGGATCATATATTATTATTATTATTATCCAGGATGTTGAGGTTGTGGTGGTGTGGATACTACATATTATTATTATCCAGGATGTTGAGGTTGTGGTGGTGTGGATACTACATATTATTATTATTATTATTATCCAGGATGTTGAGGTTGTGGTGGTGTGGATACTACATATTATTATTATTATATTATTATTATTATTATTATCCAGGATGTTGAGGTTGTGGTGGTGTGGATACTACATATTATTATTATTATCCAGGATGTTGAGGTTGTGGTGGTGTGGATACTACATATTATTATTATCCAGGATGTTGAGGTTGTGGTGGTGTGGATACTACATATTATTATCCAGGATGTTGAGGTTGTGGTGGTGTGGATACTACATATTATTATTATTATTATTATTATCCAGGATGTTGAGGTTGTGGTGGTGTGGATACTACATATTATTATTATTATTATCCAGGATGTTGAGGTTGTGGTGGTGTGGATACATATTATTATTACATATTATTATTATTATTATCCAGGATGTTGAGGTTGTGGTGGTGTGGATACTACTTATTATTATTATTATTATCCAGGATGTTGAGGTTGTGGTGGTGTGGATACTACATATTATTATTATATATTATTATTATTATCCAGGATGTTGAGGTTGTGGTGGTGTGGATACTACATATTATTATTATTATCCAGGATGTTGAGGTTGTGGTGGTGTGGATACTACATATTATTATTATTATCCAGGATGTTGAGGTTGATACTATTATATTATTATTATTATCCAGATGTTGTGGTGGTGTGGATACTACATATTATTATTATTATTATCCAGGATGTTGAGGTTGTGGTGGTGTGGATACTACATATTATTATTATATTATTATTATTATTATCCAGGATGTTGAGGTTGTGGTGGTGTGGATACTACATATTATTATTATTATTATCCAGGATGTTGAGGTTGTGGTGGTGTGGATACTACATATTATTATTTATTATTATTATCCAGGATGTTGAGGTTGTGGTGGTGTGTGTGGATACTATTATTATTATTATTATCCAGGATGTTGAGGTTGTGGTGGTGTGGATACTACATATTATTATTATTATCCAGGATGTTGAGGTTGTGGTGGTGTGGATACTACATGTTGAGGTTGTGGTGGTTATTATTATTATTATTATCCAGGATGTTGAGGTTGTGGTGGTGTGGATACTATTATTATTATTATTATTATCCAGGATGTTGAGGTTGTGGTGGTGTGGATACTACATATTATTATTATTATCCAGGATGTTGAGGTTGTGGTGGTGTGGATACTACATATTATTATTATATTATTATTATCCAGGATGTTGAGGTTGTGGTGGTGTGGATACTACATATATTATTATATTATTATTATTATCCAGGATGTTGAGGTTGTGGTGGTGTGGATACTACATATTATTATTATTATTATTATCCAGGATGTTGAGATACTATTATTATTATTATTGTTGAGGTGGTGGTGTGGATACTACATATATTATTATTATTATTATTATTATCCAGGATGTTGAGGTTGTGGTGGTGTGGATACTACATATTA
>NW_024609771.1:10000-15000 GCF_018296145.1 Oncorhynchus tshawytscha
AGGTTGTGGTGGTGTGGATACTATTATTATTATTATTATTATCCAGGATGTTGAGGTTGTGGTGGTGTGGATACTATTATTATTATTATTATCCAGGATGTTGAGGTTGTGGTGGTGTGGATACTACATATTATTATTATTATTATCCAGGATGTTGAGGTTGTGGTGGTGTGGATACTACATTATTATTATTATTATCCAGGATGTTGAGGTTGTGGTGGTGTGGATACTACATATTATTATTATTATCCAGGATGTTGAGGTTGTGGTGGTGTGGATACTACATATTATTATTATTATATTATTATTATATTATTATTATTATTATTATCCAGGATGTTGAGGTTGTGGTGGTGTGGATACTACATATTATTATTATTATATTATCCAGGATGTTGAGGTTGTGGTGGTGTGGATACTACATATTATTATTATTATCCAGGATGTTGAGGTTGTGGTGGTGTGGATACTACATATTATATTATTATTATTATCCAGGATGTTGAGGTTGTGGTGGTGTGGATACTACATATTATTATTATTATTATTATTATTATCCAGGATGTTGAGGTTGTGGTGGTGTGGATACTATTATTATTATTATTATTATTATCCAGGATGTTGAGGTTGTGGTGGTGTGGATACTACATATTATTATTATTATTATTATCCAGGATGTTGAGGTTGTGGTGGTGTGGATACTACATTATTATTATTATCCAGGATGTTGAGGTTGTGGTGGTGTGGATACTATTATTATTATTATTATTATCCAGGATGTTGAGGTTGTGGTGGTGTGGATACTACATATTATTATTATTATTATTATCCAGGATGTTGAGGTTGTGGTGGTGTGGATACTATTATTATTATCCAGGATGTTGAGGTTGTGGTGGTGTGGATACTATATTATTATTATTATCCAGGATGTTGAGGTTGTGGTGGTGTGGATACTATTATTATTATTATTATTATCCAGGATGTTGAGGTTGTGGTGGTGTGGATACTACATATTATTATTTATTATATTATTATTATCCAGGATGTTGAGGTTGTGGTGGTGTGGATACTACATATTATTATTATTATCCAGGATGTTGAGGTTGTGGTGGTGTGGATACTACATATTATTATTATTATTATCCAGGATGTTGAGGTTGTGGTGGTGTGGATACTACATATTATTATTATTATTATTATTATCCAGGATGTTGAGGTTGTGGTGGTGTGGATATTATTATTATTATCCAGGATGTTGAGGTTGTGGTGGTGTGGATACTACATATTATTATTATTATTATTATCCAGGATGTTGAGGTTGTGGTGGTGTGGATACTACATATTATTATTATTATTATATTATTATTATTATCCAGGATGTTGAGGTTGTGGTGGTGTGGATACTACATATTATTATATTATTATTATTATCCAGGATGTTGAGGTTGTGGTGGTGTGGATACTACATATTATATTATTATTATTATTATTATCCAGGATGTTGAGGTTGTGGTGGTGTGGATACTACATATTATTATTATCCAGGATTATTATCCAGGATGTTGAGGTTGTGGTGGTGTGGATACTACATATTATTATTATTATCCAGGATGTTGAGGTTGTGGTGGTGTGGATATATTATTATTATTATCCAGGATGTTGAGGTTGTGGTGGTGTGGATATATTATTATTATTATTCCAGGATGTTGAGGTTATTATTATTATCCAGGATGTTGAGGTTGTGGTGGTGTGGATACTACATATATTATTATTATCCAGGATGTTGAGGTTGTGGTGGTGTGGATACTACATATTATTATTATTATCCAGGATGTTGAGGTTGTGGTGGTGTGGATACTACATATTATTATTATTATCCAGGATGTTGAGGTTGTGGTGGTGTATTATTATTATCCAGGATGTTGAGGTTGTGGTGGTGTGGATACTACATATTATTATTATTATTATTATCCAGGATGTTGAGGTTGTGGTGGTGTGGATACTACATATTATTATTATTATTATCCAGGATGTTGAGGTTGTGGTGGTGTGGATACTACATATTATATTATTATTATCCAGGATGTTGAGGTTGTGGTGGTGTGGATACTACATTATTATTATTATTATTATCCAGGATGTTGAGGTTGTGGTGGTGTGGATACTACATATTATTATTATTATTATTATCCAGGATGTTGAGGTTGTGGTGGTGTGGATACTACATATTATTATTATTACAGGATGTTGAGGTTGTGGTTATACATATTATGTATTATTATTATTATTATATGTTGAGGTTGTGGTGGTGTGGATACTACATTATTATTATCCAGGATGTTGAGGTTGTGGTGGTGTGGATACTACATATTATTATTATTATTATCCAGGATGTTGAGGTTGTGGTGGTGTGGATACTACATATTATTATTATTATCCAGGATGTTGAGGTTGTGGTGGTGTGGATACTACATATTATTATTATTATCCAGGATGTTATTATTATTATTATTATTATCCAGGATGTTGAGGTTGTGGTGGTGTGGATACTACATATTATTATTATTATTATCCAGGATGTTGAGGTTGTGGTGGTGTGGATACTACATATTATTATTATTATTATCCAGGATGTTGAGGTTGTGGTGGTGTGGATACTACATATTATTATTATCCAGGATGTTGATGGTGGTTGGATACTATTATTATTATTATTATTATTATTATCCAGGATGTTGAGGTTGTGGTGGTGTGGATACTACATATATTATTATTATTATTATCCAGGATGTTGAGGTTGTGGTGGTGTGGATACTACATATATTATTATTATTATCCAGGATGTTGAGGTTGTGGTGGTGTGGATACTACAGGATATTATTATTATTATTATTATCCAGGATGTTGAGGTTGTGGTGGTGTGGATACTACATATTATTATTATTATTATTATTATTATTATCCAGGATGTTGAGGTTGTGGTGGTGTGGATACTACATATTATTATTATTATCCAGGATGTTGAGGTTGTGGTGGTGTGGATACTACATATTATTATTATTATTATCCAGGATGTTGAGGTTGTGGTGGTGTGGATACTACATATTATTATTATTATTATTATCCAGGATGTTGAGGTTGTGGTGGTGTGGATACTACATATTATATTATTATTATCCAGGATGTTGAGGTTGTGGTGGTGTGGATACTACATATTATTATTATTATTATTATTATTATTATTATTATTATTATTATCCAGGATGTTGAGGTTGTGGTGGTGTGGATACTACATATTATTATTATTATCCAGGATGTTGAGGTTGTGGTGGTGTGGATACTATATTATTATTATTATTATCCAGGATGTTGAGGTTGTGGTGGTTATTATTATTATTATCCAGGATGTTGAGGTTGTGGTGGTGTGGATACTACATATTATTATTATTATCCAGGATGTTGAGGTTGTGGTGGTGTGGATACTACATATTATTATTATTATCCAGGATGTTGAGGTTGTGGTGGTGTGGATACTACATATTATTATTATTATTATTATTATCCAGGATGTTGAGGTTGTGGTGGTGTGGATACTACATATTATTATTATCCAGGATGTTGAGGTTGTGGTGGTGTGGATACTACATATTATTATTATCCAGGATGTTGAGGTTGTGGTGGTGTGGATACTACATATTATTATTATCCAGGATGTTGAGGTTGTGGTGGTGTGGATACTACATATTATTATTATTATTATCCAGGATGTTGAGGTTGTGGTGGTGTGGATACTACATATTATTATTATTATCCAGGATGTTGAGGTTGTGGTGGTGTGGATACTACATATTATTATTATCCAGGATGTTGAGGTTGTGGTGGTGTGGATACTACATATTATTATTATTATTATTATTATCCAGGATGTTGAGGTTGTGGTGGTGTGGATACTACAGGATGTTATTATTATTATTATCCAGGATGTTGAGGTTGTGGTGGTGTGGATACTATTATATTATTATTATTATTATTATTATCCAGGATGTTGAGGTTGTGGTGGTGTGGATACTACATATTATTATTATTATTATCCAGGATGTTGAGGTTGTGGTGGTGTGGATACTACATATTTATTATCCAGGATGTTGAGGTTGTGGTTATTATTATTATCCAGGATGTTGAGGTTGTGGTGGTGTGGATACTACATATTATTATTATTATTATCCAGGATGTTATTATCCAGGATGTTGAGGTTGTGGTGGTGTGGATACTATTATTATTATTATTATCCAGGATGTTGAGGTTGTGGTGGTGTGGATACTATATTATTATTATTATCCAGGATGTTGAGGTTGTGGTGGTGTGGATACTACATATTATTATTATTATTATTATTATCCAGGATGTTGAGGTTGTGGTGGTGTGGATACTACATATTATTATTATTATTATTATCCAGGATGTTGAGGTTGTGGTGGTGTGGATACTACATATTATTATTATTATCCAGGATGTTGAGGTTGTGGTGGTGTGGATACTACATATTATTATTATTATTATTATCCAGGATGTTGAGGTTGTGGTGGTGTGGATACTACATATTATTATTATTATTATCCAGGATGTTGAGGTTGTGGTGGTGTGGATACTACATATTATTATTATTATCCAGGATGTTGAGGTTGTGGTGGTGTGGATACTACATATTATTATTATTATATTATTATTATTATTATTATTATCCAGGATGTTGAGGTTGTGGTGGTGTGGATACTACATATTATTATTATATTATTATTATTATTATCCAGGATGTTGAGGTTGTGGTGGTGTGGATACTACATATTATTATTATTATCCAGGATGTTGAGGTTGTGGTGGTGTGGATACTACATTATTATTATTATCCAGGATGTTGAGGTTGTGGTGGTGTGGATACTACATATTATATTATTATTATCCAGGATGTTGAGGTTGTGGTGGTGTGGATACTACATATT
>NW_024609771.1:20000-27500 GCF_018296145.1 Oncorhynchus tshawytscha
TTGTGGTGGTGTGGATACTACATATTATTATTATCCAGGATGTTGAGGTTGTGGTGGTGTGGATACTACATATTATTATTATTATCCAGGATGTTGAGGTTGTGGTGGTGTGGATACTACATATATTATTATTATTATTATTATCCAGGATGTTGAGGTTGTGGTGGTGTGGGATTATCCAGGATGTTGAGGTTGTGGTGGTGTGGATACATATATTATTATTATTATCCAGGATGTTGAGGTTGTGGTGGTGTGGATACTATTATTATTATTATTATCCAGGATGTTGAGGTTGTGGTGGTGTGGATACTACATATTATATTATTATTATCCAGGATGTTGAGGTTGTGGTGGTGTGGATACTATTATTATTATTATTATTATCCAGGATGTTGAGGTTGTGGTGGTGTGGATACTATTATTATTATTATTATCCAGGATGTTGAGGTTGTGGTGGTGTGGATACTATTATTATTATTATTATTATTATCCAGGATGTTGAGGTTGTGGTTGATACTACATATTATTATTATTATTATCCAGGATGTTGAGGTTGTGGTGGTGTGGATACTACATATTATTATTATCCAGGATGTTGAGGTTGTGGTGGTGTGGATACTACATATTATTATTATTATCCAGGATGTTGAGGTTGTGGTGGTGTGGATACTACATATTATTATTTATCCAGGATGTTGAGGTTGTGGTGGTGTGGATACTACATATTATTATTATTATTATCCAGGATGTTGAGGTTGTGGTGGTGTGGATACTACATATTATTATTATCCAGGATGTTGAGGTTATTATTATTATTATATTATTATTATCCAGGATGTTGAGGTTGTGGTGGTGTGGATACTACATTATTATTATTATCCAGGATGTTGAGGTTGTGGTGGTGTGGATACTACATTATTATTATTATTATCCAGGATGTTGAGGTTGTGGTGGTGTGGATACTATTATTATTATTATTATCCAGGATGTTGAGGTTGTGGTGGTGTGGATACTACATATTATTATTATTATTAGGATATCCAGGATGTTGAGGTTGTGGTGGTGTGGATACATATTATTATTATTATTACAGGATGTTGAGGTTGTGGTGGTGTTACTTATTATTATTATTATCCAGGATGTTGAGGTTGTGGTGGTGTGGATACTACATATTATTATTATTATTATTATCCAGGATGTTGAGGTTGTGGTGGTGTTATTATTATTATTATTATCCAGGATGTTGAGGTTGTGGTGGTGTGGATACTACATATTATTATTATTATCCAGGATGTTGAGGTTGTGGTGGTGTGGATACTACTATATTATTATTATTATCCAGGATGTTGAGGTTGTGGTGGTGTGGATACTATATTATTATTATTATTATCCAGGATGTTGAGGTTGTGGTGGTGTGGATACTACATATTATTATTATTATCCAGGATGTTGAGGTTGTGGTGGTGTGGATACTACATATTATTATTATTATCCAGGATGTTGAGGTTGTGGTGGTGTGGATACTACATATTATTATTATTATCCAGGATGTTGAGGTTGTGGTGGTGTGGATACTACATATTATTATTATTATTATTATCCAGGATGTTGAGGTTGTGGTGGTGTGGATACTACATATTATTATTATTATCCAGGATGTTGAGGTTGTGGTGGTGTGGATACTACATTATTATTATTATTATCCAGGATGTTGAGGTTGTGGTGGTGTGGATACTATTATTATTATTATTATTATCCAGGATGTTGAGGTTGTGGTGGTGTGGATACTACATATTATTATATTATTATTATTATTATCCAGGATGTTGAGGTTGTGGTGGTGTGGATACTATTATTATTATTATTATTATCCAGGATGTTGAGGTTGTGGTGGTGTGGATACTACATATTATTATATTATCCAGGATGTTATTATTATTATTCCAGGATGTTGAGGTTGTGGTGGTGTGGATACTACATTATTATTATTATCCAGGATGTTGAGGTTGTGGTGGTGTGGATACTACATATTATTATTATTATCCAGGATGTTGAGGTTGTGGTGGTGTTATTATTATTCCAGGATGTTGAGGTTGTGGTGGTGTGGATACTACATATTATTATTATTATTATTATCCAGGATGTTGAGGTTGTGGTGGTGTGGATACTACATATTATTATTATTATTATTATCCAGGATGTTGAGGTTGTGGTGGTGTGGATACTATTATTATTATTATTATTATTATCCAGGATGTTGAGGTTGTGGTGGTGTGGATACTACAGGATGTTGAGGTTATTATTATTATTATTATTATCCAGGATGTTGAGGTTGTGGTGGTGTGGATACTATTATTATTATTATTATTATTATCCAGGATGTTGAGGTTGTGGTGGTGTGGATACTACATATTATTATTATATTATTATTATTATTATCCAGGATGTTGAGGTTGTGGTGGTGTGGATACTACATATTATTATTATTATTATTATCCAGGATGTTGAGGTTGTGGTGGTGTGGATACTACATATTATTATTATTATCCAGGATTAGGTTGTGGTGGTGTGGATACTACATATTATTATTAGGATGTTGAGGTTGTGGTGGTGTGGATACTACATATTATTATTATTATTATCCAGGATGTTGAGGTTGTGGTGGTGTGGATACTACATATTATTATTATTATTATCCAGGATGTTGAGGTTGTGGTGGTGTGGATACTACATATTATTATTATTATTATCCAGGATGTTGAGGGTGGTGTGGATACTACATATTATTATTATTATTATCCAGGATGTTGAGGTTGTGGTGGTGTGGATACTACATATTATATTATTATTATTATCCAGGATGTTGAGGTTGTGGTGGTGTGGATACTACATATTATTATTATCCAGGATGTTGAGGTTGTGGTGGTGTGGATACTACATATTATTATTATTATTATCCAGGATGTTGAGGTTGTGGTGGTGTGGATACTACAGGATGTTATTATTATTATTATCCAGGATGTTGAGGTTGTGGTGGTGTGGATACTACATATTATTATTATTATTATTATCCAGGATGTTGAGGTTGTGGTGGTGTGGATACTACATATTATTATTATTATTATTATCCAGGATGTTGAGGTTGTGGTGGTGTGGATACTATTATTATTATTATTATTATCCAGGATGTTGAGGTTGTGGTGGTGTGGATACTACATATTATTATTATTATCCAGGATGTTGAGGTTGTGGTGGTGTGGATACTACATATTATTATTATTATCCAGGATGTTGAGGTTGTGGTGGTGTGGATATTATTATTATTATCCAGGATGTTGAGGTTGTGGTGGTGTGGATACTACATATTATTATTATATTATTATTATTATCCAGGATGTTGAGGTTGTGGTGGTGTGGATACTACATATTATTATTATTATCCAGGATGTTGAGGTTGTGGTGGTGTGGATACTACATATTATTATTATTATCCAGGATGTTGAGGTTGTGGTGGTGTGGATACTATTATATTATTATCCAGGATGTTGAGGTTGTGGTGGTGTATTATTATTATTATCCAGGATGTTGAGGTTGTGGTGGTGTGGATACTACATATTTATTATTATTATTATCCAGGATGTTGAGGTTGTGGTGGTGTGGATACATATTATTATTATTATTATTATTATTATTATTATCCAGGATGTTGAGGTTGTGGTGGTGTGGATACTACATATTATTATTATTATTATTATTATTATCCAGGATGTTGAGGTTGTGGTGGTGTGGGATAGGTTGTGGTATTATTATTATTATCCAGGATGTTGAGGTTGTGGTGGTGTGGATACTACATATATTATTATTATCCAGGATGTTGAGGTTGTGGTGGTGTGGATACTATTATTATTATTATTATTATTATTATTATTATCCAGGATGTTGAGGTTGTGGTGGTGTGGATACTACATATTATTATTATTATTATGATGTTGAGGTTGTGGTGGTGTGGATACTACATTATTTATTATTATATTATTATTATTATCCAGGATGTTGAGGTTGTGGTGGTGTGGATACTACATATTATTATTATTATTATTATCCAGGAGGATGTTGAGATGTTGTGGTGGTGTGGATATACATATTATTATTATACATATTATTATTATTATCCAGGATGTTGAGGTTGTGGTGGTGTGGATACTACATATTATTATTATTATTATTATCCAGGATGTTGAGGTTGTGGTGGTGTGGATACTACATATTATTATTATTATTATTATCCAGGATGTTGAGGTTGTGGTGGTGTGGATACTACATATTATTATTATTATCCAGGATGTTGAGGTTGTGGTGGTGTGGATACTACATATTATATTATTATTATTATTATTATTATTATCCAGGATGTTGAGGTTGTGGTGGTGTGGATACTACATATTATTATTATTATGAGGTTGTGGTGGTGTGGATACTACATATTATTATTATTATTATTATTACATATTATATTATTATTATCCAGGATGTTGTGGTGGTGTGGATACTACATATTATTATTATCCAGGATGTTGAGGTTGTGGTGGTGTGGATACTACATATTATTATTATTATTATTATTATTATTATTATTATTATCCAGGATGTTGAGGTTGTGGTGGTGTGGATACTACATATTATTATTATTATTATTATCCAGGATGTTGAGGTTCTGGTGTTGTGGATACTACATATTATTATTATTATCCAGGATGTTGAGGTTGTGGTGGTGTGGACACTACATATTATTATTATCCAGGATGTTGAGGTTGTGGTGGTGTGGAAACTACACATTATTATTATTAGCCAGGATGGTGAGGTTGTGGTGGTGTGGATACTACATATTATTATTATTATTATTATTATCATCCAGGATGTTGAGGTTGTGGTGGTGTGGATACTATATTATTATTATTATTATCCAGGATGTTGAGGTTGTGGTGGTGTGGATACTACATATATTATTATTATTATCCAGGATGTTGAGGTTGTGGTGGTGTGGATACTACATATTATTATTATTATCCAGGATGTTGAGGTTGTGGTGGTGTGGATACATATTATTATTATTATTATCCAGGATGTTATTATTATTATTATTATCCAGGATGTTGAGGTTGTGGTGGTGTGGATACTACATATTATTATTATTATCCAGGATGTTGAGGTTGTGGTGGTGTGGATTACATATTATTATTATTATTATCCAGGATGTTGAGGTTGTGGTGGTGTGGATATATTATTATTATTATTATTATTATCCAGGATGTTGAGGTTGTGGTGGTGTGGATACTACATATTATTATTATCCAGGATGTTGAGGTTGTGGTGGTGTGGATACTACAGGATTATTATTATCCAGGATGTTGAGGTTGTGGTGGTGTGGATACTACATTATTATTATTATCCAGGATGTTGAGGTTGTGGTGGTGTGGATACTACATATTATTATTATTATTATTATCCAGGATGTTGAGGTTGTGGTGGTGTGGATAGTACATATTATTATTATCCATAATGTTGAGGTTGTGGTGGTGTGGATACTACATATTATTATTATTATCCAGGATGTTGAGGTTGTGGTGGTGTGGATACTACATATTATTATTATCATCCAGGATGTTGAGGTTGTGGTGGTGTGGATACTACATATTATTATTATCCAGGATGTTGAGGTTGTGGTGGTTTGGATACTACATATTATTATTATTATTATCCAGGATGTTGAGGTTGTGGTGGTGTGGATACTACATTATTATTATTATTATTATCCAGGATGTTGAGGTTGTGGTGGTGTGGATACTATATTATTATTATTTCCAGGATGTTGAGGTTGTGGTTGTTATTATTATTATTATCCAGGATGTTGAGGTTGTGGTGGTGTGGATACTACATATTATTATTATTATCCAGGATGTTGAGGTTGTGGTGGTGTGGATACTACATATTATTATTATTATCCAGGATGTTGAGGTTGTGGTGGTGTGGATACTACATTATTATTATTATTATCCAGGATGTTGAGGTTGTGGTGGTGTGGATACTATTATTATTATTCCAGGATGTTATTATTATTATTATTCAGGATGTTGAGGTTGTGGTGGTGTGGATACTACATATTATTATTATCCAGGATGTTGAGGTTGTGGTGGTGTGGATACTACATATTATTATTATCCAGGATGTTGAGGTTGTGGTGGTGTGGATACTACATATTATTATTATTATCCAGGATGTTGAGGTTGTGGTGGTGTGGATACTACATATTATTATTATCCAGGATGTTGAGGTTGTGGTGGTGTGGATACTACATATTATTATTATTATCCAGGATGTTGAGGTTGTGGTGGTGTGGATACTACATATATTATTATTATATCCAGGATGTTGAGGTTGTGGTGGTGTGGATACTACATATTATTATTATTATTATTATTATTATTATTATCCAGGATGTTGAGGTTGTGGTGGTGTGGATACTACATATTATTATTATTATTATCCAGGATGTTGAGGTTGTGGTGGTGTGGATACTACATATTATTATTATTATTATCCAGGATGTTGAGGTTGTGGTGGTGTGGATACTACATATTATTATTATCCAGGATGTTGAGGTTGTGGTGGTGTGGATACTACATATTATTATTATTATTATTATCCAGGATGTTGAGGTTGTGGTGGTGTGGATACTATTATTATTATTATCCAGGATGTTGAGGTTGTGGTGGTGTTATTATTATTATCCAGGATGTTGAGGTTGTGGTGGTGTGGATACTACATATTATTATTATCCAGGATATTGAGGTTTATTGTGGATACCAGGATTATTATCCAGGATGTTGAGGTTGTGGTGGTGTGGATACTACATATATTATTATTATTATCCAGGATGTTGAGGTTGTGGTGGTGTGGATACTACATATTATTATTATTATCCAGGATGTTGAGGTTGTGGTGGTGTGGATACTATTATTATTATTATTATCCAGGATGTTGAGGTTGTGGTGGTGTGGATACTACATATTATTATTATTATTATTATCCAGGATGTTGAGGTTGTGGTGGTGTGGATACTATTATATTATTATTATTTCCAGGATGTTGAGGTTGTGGTATTATTATTATCCAGGATGTTGAGGTTGTGGTGGTGTGGATACTACATATTATTATTATTATTATTATTCAGGATGTTGAGGTTGTGGTGGTGTGGATACTACATATTATTATTATTATTATCCAGGATGTTGAGGTTGTGGTGGTGTGGATACTACATATTATTATTATTATTATTATTATTATCCAGGATGTTGAGGTTGTGGTGGTGTGGATACTACATATTATTATTATTATTATTATTATCCAGGATGTTGAGGTTGTGGTGGTGTGGATACTACATATTATTATTATTATCCAGGATGTTGAGGTTGTGGTGGTGTGGATACTACATATTATTAT
>NW_024609771.1:30000-67500 GCF_018296145.1 Oncorhynchus tshawytscha
TGGATATTATTATCCAGGATGTTGAGGTTGTGGTGGTGTGGATACTACATATTATTATCCAGGATGTTGAGGTTGTGGTGGTGTGGATACTACATATTATTATTATTATTATTATTATCCAGGATGTTGAGGTTGTGGTGGTGTGGATACTACATATTATTATTATCCAGGATGTTGAGGTTGTGGTTGTGTGGATACTACATATTATTATTATTATTATTATTATCCAGGATGTTGAGGTTGTGGTGGTGTGGATACTACATATTATTATTATTATTATCCTGGATGTTGAGGTTGTGGTGGTGTGGATACTACATATTATTATTATCCAGGATGTTGAGGTCGGGGCCACAGCTGCCTATGTGCCAGGGTCAGTCTGTTATATCTGGTGTAATTCTCCTGTCTTGTCCTTTGTCCTGTGTCAATTTAAGTATGCCCCCTTGAATTCTCTCTCTCCCTCCCCTCACGGAGGACCTGAGCCCTGGGACCATGCCTCGGGACCACATGGCCTGATGACTCCTGGCTGTCCCCAGTCCACCTGGTCGTGATGCTGCTCCAGTTTCAACTATTCTGCCTGTGGCTAGGGAACCCTGACCTGTTCACTGGACGTGCTACCTTGTCCCGGACCAGCTGTTTTCGACTCTCTTGCTCTACCGCACGTGCTGTTTCGACCTCTGAATGCTCAACTATGAAAAGCCAACTGACATTTACTGCTGAGGTACCGACCTGTTGCACCCTCGACAACTACTGTGATTATTATTTGACCATGATGGTCATCTATGAACATCTTGAAGAACAACCTGGCCTTAAAATGGCCGTGTACTCTTATAGTCGCCGCCCAGCACAGCCAGAAGAGAACTGGCCACCCCTTAGAGCCTGATTCCTCTCTAGATTCCTCTATAGATTTCTGCCGTTCTATGGAGTTTTTCCGAACCAACATGCTTCTACATCTCCATTGCTTGGTGTTTGGGGTTTTATGCTGGGTTTTGGTTCAGCACTTTGGATTTGAATTTATTATGGTCCCCATTAGCTGCCAAGATAGCAGCTACTCTTCCTGGGGTCCAGCAAAATTAAGGCAGTTATTTTACATCTGCTGATGTGTAAAAAGGGCTTATAAATACATTTGATTGATTGATCTTCCTAGAGCTGGCTGACTGGGCAAACTGAGCAATCGGGGGAGAAGGGCCTTAGTCAGGGACATGACCAAGAAGCCAATGGTCACTGACAGAGATCCTCTGTGGAGATGGGAGAACCTTCCAGAAAGACAACCATCTCTGCAGCACTCCACCAATCAGGCCTTTTTGGTAGAGTGGCCAGACGGATGCCACTCGTCAGTAAAAGGCACATGACAGTCCGCTTGGAGTTTGCCAAAAGGCACCTAAAGAAACAAGATTCTCTGGTCTGATGAAACCAAGGTTGAAATCTTTGGCCTGAATGCCAAGTGTCATGTCTGGAGTAAACCTGGTACGATTCCTACGGTGAAGCATGGTGGCTCCATCCCTACGGTGAAGCATGGTGGCGCCATCCCTACGGTGAAGCATGGTGGCGCCATCCCTACGGTGAAGCATGGTGGCTCCATCCCTACGGTGAAGCATGGTGGCTCCATCCCTACGGTGAAGCATGGTGGCTCCATCCCTACGGTGAAGCATGGTGGCTCCATCCCTACGGTGAAGCATGGTGGCTCCATCCCTACGGTGAAGCATGGTGGCTCCATCCCTACAGTGAAGCATGGTGGCTCCATCCCTACAGTGAAGCATGGTGGCTCCATCTCTACGGTGAAGCATGGTGGCTCCATCCCTACGGTGAAGCATGGTGGCTCCATCCCTACAGTGAAGCATGGTGGCTCCATCTCTACGGTGAAGCATGGTGGCTCCATCCCTACGGTGAAGCATGGTGGCTCCATCTCTACGGTGAAGCATGGTGGCTCCATCCCTACGGTGAAGCATGGTGGCTCCATCCCTACAGTGAAGCATGGTGGCTCCATCCCTACAGTGAAGCATGGTGGTGGCAGCATCATGCTGTGGGCAGTTTTTCAGTTGCAGGGACTGAGAGACTAGTCAGGATGAGGGAAAGATGAACGGAGCAAAGTGCAGAGAGATCCTTGATGAAAACCTGCTCCAGACCGCTCAGGATCTCAGACTGGGGCGAAGGTACACCTTCCAACAGGACAACGACCCTAAGCACACAGCCAAGACAATGAAGGAGTGGCTTCAGGACAAGTCTTTGAATGTCCTTGAGTGGCCCTTCAAGAGCCCGGACTTGAACCTGATTTAACATCTCTGGAGAGACCTGAAAATAGCTGTGCAGCGACACTCCCCATCCAACCTGACGGAGCTTGAGAGGATCTGCAGAGAAGAAGAGAAGAATGGGAGAAGTCATCTACCCAAATACAGGTGTGCAAATACAAGCTTGTGTCATCATACCCAAGAAGGCTTGAGGCTGTAATCACTGCCAAAGGTGCTTCAACAAAGTACTGAGTAAAGGGTATGAATACTTATGTAAATATAGTATTTCAGTTCAAATTCCTAATAACCTATTTTTGCTTTGTCATTATGGGATATTGTGATGATGGAAAAACATAATTTAATCAATTTTAGAATAAGGCTGTAACGTAACAAAATTTGGAAAAAGTCGGGGCGTCTGAATAATATATGTCCTCTCCAAATTTAGCTGTATTTTATTGGTTGGAATTGTTTTAAGATGGCCATACTGTGGATTATTTAGCTGTTTGATTTTTAATTCTAGGACCCCTTTAGGTATAAAAAAAAAATATATATATATATATATATATATAGTACCAGTCAAAAGTTTGGACACGTCAAAACCTTATTCCTTAAGGTTATAAACTTGTAGCAGGGCTGGGTGATAAAATCAATATCAATCATGTAATTACTTCCCTCAATAACGATATAAAAACATTTAGATAATTATTCTAGATCCACATTATGGGAAAATGTAGGTACAGCAGGTCATTCACCTCTGTGACGCAGCAGAAACATGCAGAGAAGTGACAATATGCACATGGAGAAGGAGGAGGAGCCATGGAGAAGTAGGAGGAGCCATGGAGAAGTATTCCCTTACTAAAAAACACTTAGCACCGAGTGGAGGAGGAGCCATGGAGAAGTATACGCCCACTAAAAAACACTTAGCACCGAGTGGAGGAGGAGCCATGGAGAAGTATACGCCCACTAAAAAACACTTAGCACCGAGTGGAGGAGGAGCCATGGAGAAGTATTCCCTCACTAAAAAACACTTAGCACCGAGTGGAGGAGGAGCCATGGAGAAGTATTAGCACCGAGTGGAGGAGGAGCCTACACCCACTAAAAAAACACTTAGCACCGAGTGGAGGAGGAGCCATGGAGAAGTATACACCCACTAAAAAAACACTTAGCACTGAGTGGAGGAGGAGCCATGGAGAAGTATACACCCACTAAAAAAACACTTAGCACTGAGTGGAGGAGGAGCCATGGAGAAGTATACACCCACTAAAAAAAAAACACTTAGCACCGAGTGGAGGAGGAGCCATGGAGAAGTATACACCCACTAAAAAAAAACACTTAGCACTGAGTGGAGGAGGAGCCATGGAGAAGTATACACCCATACACCCACTAAAAAAACACTTAGCACTGAGTGGAGGAGGAGCCATGGAGAAGTATTCCCTCACTAAAAAAACAAGCAAAAAAACACTTAGCACCGAGTGGAGGAGGAGCCATGGAGAAGTATACACCCACTAAAAAAAAAAAACACTTAGCACTGAGTGGAGGAGGAGCCATGGAAGAAGTATACACCCATTCCCTCACTAAAAAAAACACTTAGCACTGAGTGGAGGAGGAGCCATGGAGAAGTATAAAAAAACACCCACTATTCCCTCAAAAAACACTTAGCACCGAGTGGAGGAGGAGCCATGGAGAAGTATACGCCCACTAAAAAAACACTTAGCACCGAGTGGAGGAGGAGCCATGGAGAAGTATACACCCACTAAAAAAAACACTTAGCACTGAGTGGAGGAGGAGCCATGGAGAAGTATACACCCACTAAAAACACTTAGCACTGAGTGGAGGAGGAGCCATGGAGAAGTATACGCCCAATAAAAAAAACACTTAGCACTGAGTGGAGGAGGAGCCATGGAGAAGTATACACCCACTAAAAAAAACACTTAGCACTGAGTGGAGGAGGAGCCATGGAGAAGTATACACCCACTAAAAAACCCACTAAAAAACACTTAGCACCAAGTGGAGGAGGAGCCACTATTAACCACAAATCATTTGTGATGTAGGTGAAAACGGTGGCAGTGGAGAAGGAGCAGCTTCCAACAAAGAAATTAATGATTAAAAAAAAAAACGGTTAAACTGTTTTCATTATTTGGAAGTGGCTTTTGAAGTCCGACAAAGAGCAGAGCAATGTGCCGTAGACAGGTGGACAGTGTGGTAGGACAAAGAGCAGAGCAATGTCTAGACAGGTGGCTACGAGTGTGGTAGTCCGACAAAGAGCAGAGCAATGTGCCGTAGACAGGTGGCTGAAGTCTGGTAGTACGACAAAGAGCAGAGCAATGTGCCGTAGACAGGTGGCTACGAAGTCTGGTAGTACGACAAAGAGCAGAGCAATGTGCCGTAGACAGGTGGCTACGAAGTCTGGTAGTACGACAAAGAGCAGAGCAATGTGCCGTAGACAGGTGGCTACGAAGTCTGGTAGTACGACAAACCTTTTTCACCATCTGAAAAACAAAATCACTCTTTGGAACATGCAGGAAGTTTGAGTTTGCACCACGGTGTTGATAAACGCCCCTCAAGCACCAGCCAATCTAGGGACGTTCTCCCGAAGCAGTCAACACTGACAGCGTTTATGCCCTGCGAGCACCAGACAATCTAGGGACGTTCGCCCGAAGCAGTCAACACTGACAGCGAGTTTTTGAGCAAACATCAAAAAGACACAAAAGACATCACACATGCTATCGTGCATTGCATTGCTAAGAACATGCTACCTATTATGCCCTGCGAGCACCAGACAGTCGAATCAAACACTGAAGGTTGCGAGCACCAATAGGCTTATCAATTGAATTGACCCCAGGTACGCAAGCAGTCAACACTCGTTTATGCCCTGGCTGCAAACATTTCTCTCACAGTCAACACTGACACTGCGTAAACTCTACGACAATCTAGGGAGTGTAGGGAAAATGTTGAGGAACTGTTTATGCCCTCAAGACAGATTTGACGTAGCGTTTTTTGCACCAGACAACCGATCTGTGGTCACTGACAGCGTTTAGCCCTCGCACGTCAGAGTCTTATATTAGCCTCACACTGACCCACTATACCAGACAAAGAGCGGAATCTACCCACTACCAGACTGACAAAGACTGGAATCTACAGTGTTTATGCCCTGCGAGCACCAGACAATCTATACCGACAAAGACTGAATCTACCCACTATACTGACAAAGACTGGAATCTACCCACTATACCGAAGCACAAAGAGCGGAATCTACCCACTATACTGACAAAGACTGGAATCTACCCACTATACCTATTAGACGAAAAGAACTGGAATCTACCCACTATACCGACAAAGACTGGAATCTACCCACTATACTGACAAAGACTGGAATCTATCCACTATACTGACAAAGACTGGAATCTACCCACTATACTGACAAAGACTGGAATCTACCCACTATACTGACAAAGACTGGAATCTACCCACTATACTGACAAAGACTGGAATCTACCCACTATACTGACAAAGACTGGAATCTACCCACTATACTGACAAAGACTGGAATCTACCCACTATACTGACAAAGACTGGAATCTACCCACTATACTGACAAAGACTGGAATCTACCCACTATACTGACAAAGACTGGAATCTACCCACTATACTGACAAAGACTGGAATCTACCCACTATACTGACAAAGACTGGAATCTACCCACTATACTGACAAAGACTGGAATCTATCCACTATACTGACAAAGACTGGAATCTACCCACTATACCGACAAAGACTGGAATCTACCCACTATACTGACAAAGACTGGAATCTTCTAAATAAATGCCTTCAAACATACTTTCCCGACGACCACACGGGTGAATCTATAGCAGATTGGCTCATGCCTCCTGACACTCTCGCCTCCTGGGGACTCAGCCGAGACAGACAGGTCTGCACTATAACGGATAGGGGTGCGAACGTGGTGAAAGCCACTCAAATCAACAAATGGACCCGACCGCAATGTTTTGGACATCGTCTGCACTTGGCCATTGGTAAGTAACCTTGTCAATTGTGTATATTGAAGTGATTGGTTAGAGGAAACTAAAATGTGCATCCCCCCCCCCAATCAACTGATAAAATGTTATTACATTTGTACATAACTAAAGGGATTATTGTGATTAACATTTTATTAAAATCTCTTGATTTCTCTTAGAGAGAGTGGGGTAGAGACAAAACGGGTGGATCGATGCAATTGAAGTGTGTAAGAAAGTGGTAAGTGGCTTTTCCTAACTGGTGGAAAAAGAAGAGAGACCTGACAGTTGCGCCAAAAAGAACACAACCTACCCCAGAACAAGTTGGTGACAGAGTCGCCTACCAAGTGGGGGATCACGTCAAAACATGGTGCAAAGAGGAGCAGAAGAAAGACATTTTCACAGGTCAGAGACAAGAAGACCCGGCACTTAACTCCCATTTACACAGACAGAGATGTTCTGGAGTCCATCAACCAGTTATTGAACCCTAGAACCCTTAACACTCCTAGAATTCACAGAAGCTCTGTCTGGTGAGTCTTATGTCCGTGTGTCTTATCTGAAGCCAGTACTACACCTGTTCAATACAGAGGTCATGAAACCTGATGATGGTGAAACATCAGGGCGGCAGGGTAGCCTAGTGGTTAGAGCGTTGGACTAGTAAATGGAAGGTTGCTCGTTCAAACCCCTGAGCTGACAAGGTGCAAATCTGTCGTTCTGCCCCTGAACAAGGCAGTTAACCCACTGTTCCTAGACCAGTTAACCCACTGTTCCTAGACCAGTTAACCCACTGTTCCTAGGCCAGTTAACCCACTGTTCCTAGGCCAGTTAACCCACTGTTCCTAGACCAGTTAACCCACTGTTCCTAGGCCAGTTAACCCACTGTTCCTAGACCAGTTAACCCAGAGGCCAGTTAACCCACTGTTCCTAGACCAGTTAACCCAAAGTTCTAGACCAGTTAACCCACTGTTCCTAGACCAGTTAACCCACTGTTCCTAGACCAGTTAACCCACTGTTCCTGACCAGTTAACCCACTGTTCCTAGCCAGTTAACCCACTGTTCCTAGACCAGTTAACCCACTGTTCCTAGACCAGTTAACCCACTGTTCCTAGACCAGTTAACCCACTGTTCCTAGACCAGTTAACCCACTGTTCCTAGACCAGTTAACCCACTGTTCCTAGACCAGTTAACCCACTGTTCCTAGGCCAGTTAACCCACTGTTCCTAGGCCGTCATTGAAAATAAGAATTTGTTCTTAACTGACTTGCTTAGTTAAATAAAGGTTAAAAACATAAAAATGATCGTTATGGACTATCTGAATGAGACATATGATGACCTAGTCACAGATGACCTCCTGGACAAGGCCTCGTTGGTCGACCCTCGGTTTAAAACACATCAAAGAGGAGAAGGTGGGCCACATAAGAGCTGTCTCAGAGATGGTCAAGTAAGGGGCATGAAAACCCAAGCCCAGCACTGGGAGCTGCTGCTTCAACACAACTGAAAGCTACAAAGAGAAAAGTCACTGGGCAGTTTTTTCATAAAGCCATGCTCCACCACCACAGGTCTTACTGAAATCGAGCTGGTAGACAAGAAACTCAGCTGGACTGGTGGAAGAACCACACACACAAAAAAAAAAAAATGAATCCCCAAGAAATCCACCTGGCAAAGCACTACCTGTGCATTCCTGCGACCAGCTCCCCCTCAGAGCGTGTTCTTAGCACAGGTGGCAGCGTAGTGACCTGCCATAGGCTTTAAAGCCAGAGACCTTAGACAGACTTGTCTTTTTTCCTTGTAAGAGAACAACTAACCCAACTTCAACTGTGACGTACCATTAGGTTAACAGTTATAAACAACTACCCCAACTGTGACGTACCATTAGGCTAACAATTATAAACAACTACCCCAACTGTGACGTACCATTAGGCCAATAGCTATAAACAACTACCCCAACTGTGACGTACCATTAGGCTAACAGTTATTTGATAGTTTTGATGTCCTCACTATTATTCTACAATGTAGAAAATAGTAAAAAATAAAAACCCTTGAATGAGTAGGTGTGTCCAAACTTTAGACTGGTACTGGGTGTGTATATTATATACACATTTACAGGAACATAGATGGGGGATTGGACATGAAGCAGACGATTACATTGATAGAAGCCACAATCTAGAATATTAAAGCTGATCTACCCCACCCACCCAAACATTTATTTTTATTTTTTAATCCATGGGCGAGTCAGTGCCACATCAATAAGATACCTTGCAAATCTAGCATCTAACAATAGGATTTAATTATTTCATGGGCAGCGCTCAGTGACGTAGTCTGCTGCCTGTGACTGGAACGAATTGCAAAAATCGCTGAAGTTGGAGACTTTTATCTCCCTCACCAACTTCAAACATCAGCTATCTGAGCAGCTAACCGATCGCTGCAGCTGTACATAGTCTATTGGTAAATAGCCCACCCATTTTCACCTACCTCATCCCCATTCTGTTTTTATTTATTTACTTGCTCTTTTGCACACCAATATCTCTACCTGTACATGACCATCTGATCATTTATCACTCCAGTGTTAATCTGCAAAATTGTAACTATTCGTCTACCTCCTCATGCCTTTTGCACACATTGTATATAGACTCCCCCTTTGTTTTCTACTGTGTTATTGACTTGTTATTGTTTATTCCATGTGTAACTCTGTGTTGTCTGCTCACACTGCTATGCTTTATCTTGGCCAGGTCGCAGTTGTAAATGAGAACTTGTTCTCAACTAGCCTACCTGGTTAAATAAAGGTGAAATAAAAAATTAAAAAAATTAAAAAAGGTAACAACCTTTTAAGTAGAACTGAACTGACGATGGATACTAATTCTAAAGTGGGACGAGTGTGGCTACACAGATACAGATTTTAAACGTGAGTTACCTCGAATGCGAATCGTTGTACAATGTCATTAGACCCGTCTTATTAATAAATGAAGTAATTCAAGAAAAGGGGTCTAAGGTTAGGTTATATTCTTGAGAACATTATTATTTTAAAGTAATTCTTGCTGGTGTAAAAGATATGCTGCTTATGTTTCCAGGACCGTACAACAGTCGGTGTTAACGTTCAGCCTGAGCATAGTTGCTCGTAACAAAACTCCCTCCGTAAACAAGATACTGTTTTGCCGAGGGCACCAAATGTAGGCTAGTTAGCGTCTATGAACGGACTAAGCCAGTCCTATATATCACTAATTTAACACGTTTTTTTTTGTGTTAAATGCATATACAGGTGGGTATAATTTGTGGAACGTTCCAACAGGAATCTGTAACAAAGTTGTATAGAGGCAGAATAAGATACCGGGTAGAGAGTGGGTTATTTCATTAAGTTTTTTCACTCACCACGTTTATCCAGTCTGGTAGCCTACGGACAAACATTAAGAATAAGGACAAACATTGGACAAACATTTAGAATATGGACAAACATTGGACAAACATTAAGAATATGGACAAACATTTAGAATATGGACAAACATTAAGAATAAGCTACGTGGTGTGTTGATGCCTAGTCAGCAGTTAGTTAGATTGGTGATTTGATCATTGAGCTACTTTGTTTGTTGGCATCCTTGTGTGACGTTTTTGGAACAGATTCCTGTTGGAACGTTCCACAGATTATACCCACCCTGCATATACCAATCCCAGATTACTTATTTCAACAATTCCTACAGTACTGAACATATTCCTATGTAGAACTACAGTAGAAAACTCATTAACACATTAGTTCAACAAGTCCAGAGTCTGTGCCCCTGTTTTTTTTAAAGATAATACTCACTGGTGTTATTCAGATCTTCAGTCTTCTCATATTCAGTCTCCTCATCGTCAGTCTCATCTTCAGTCTCCTCCTCTTTCACTCCCAAAACGTCTTCCTCCTCTTTTATTGCGATAGCCTCCTCTTCCTCTTTCACTCCAAAAGGTTCTTCCTCCTCTTTCACTGTATCATCCTCCTTTTCTTTCAATGCGATAGCCTCCTCTTCCTCCTTAATATTTCTAAACGGTTCTACCTCCCCCTCTTCCTCTTTCACTCCAAATGGTTCTTCTTCTCCATCCACTGGAATCTCATCGTCTTCTTCTTTTACGATAATGTTCAGCCCCAGAGATTCTTTCTCCGTCCAGCAGACCTCCTCTTCTTTAGCAAGGGAGGAGTAGTTCAGTGAGCTCATGGTCGGGGACGTTAGCTAGTTAGCGACTTGAATATTGATAGACTCAGTATCAATGTAACAAATTAACAAAAGTCATATAACAAGCAAATTACGTTTGTTGACTATTAAATACGTAAACAGAATGTTAAAAACACAGATTAATATACACAAGATTGGTCTAAATCGCTTCAATGTTTCGGTTTTATGTTTGCTACCGAGGTGGTTGAATCCAATCTTGTTGTCGCAGTTGAAGCCTCCAGTTCTGTCCACTAAATTATACGTCACGCAATAAGCATCACCTGAAAGACTCATATCGCCATCTGCTGACCGGAGTGGGTAACGCAGATTGGAAAAAATATTAATGTTTATTCAAACAATGTCATAAGAAGTCATTTAATAACAACCAGATGTTATGTTTTCTCTTACAGCCAATACTTTCCGCCAGGGCTGACCTGCCCATTAGACAGGATTAGGTGACAGATTGATGAGGGCGACATTTTTCTGAAAATAAATCAGGTGGCAGGTGGCCTAGTGGTTAAGAGTGTTGGTGGTTCGAATGCCAGAGCCGACTAGGTGACACATCTACCGATGTGCCCTTGAGCAAGGTACTTATCCCTAATTGCTCATATGAGTCGCTCTGAATAAGAGCGTCTGCTAATCGACTAATACATTGACTAATACATACATCGACCAAGACGCACCGGCAACAACACATAGTAAGAGCGTCTGCTAATCGACTAATACATTGACTAATACATACATCGACCAAGACGCACCGGCAACAACACATAGTAAGAGTGTCTGCTAATCGACTAATACATTGACCAATACATAGTAAGACCTCACATAATTCTGCCTAAAAACAATGACAACTTACCTCACCCAGTGGCATATGGGCTAGTTAGGTTAGTAGTTTATTGAAAAATAAATGTTGAAATGTTTCAGAAACTGCCCTGTCAGTGGATTATAAAATATTCATTAATGTGCAAACGTCACACTGGGGTTTAATTCCTTTTTTTCCACAACGCTTTGAAAATGTGCTGTGGAGTTTATAGCCTAATGCGGCATCCTGTTTGAGCAATTGAGAGTCAATAGATACTGTTGACAAATGGTGTACAGCTGAGAAGGTTGACGTTTTCTAGGAAGGAGACAGGGGGCGTTTCTATATAATAAAGGGTGAAGCCTCGACGACAGGATTTAATCATGAAATGTTTAAATATTGTCTGCATTCTGTTGTCCTCTTCTTGATGTCAAGCCGCCCTGTTTTCTTCCTTCCTGTTTCCGTTCTGTTTCTCCAACTAAAGTATATGTTTCTTCTTTGAGTATTTTTTCCAGATGTTTTTAGAATATTTTGCACTTGTTTTGATGTTTCTATGACAACAAATGTAAAAAGTTACTGCGAACAACAGATTAAAATGTATTTTTATATGATTTGATTATTTCTATCAAATGAACACGTTGTTTTATGCAAGTCAAAGGTTGTAAAAGTAGTTATAGCGAACAAGATATTTAAATGCAATTGTTTATGATTCGTTTTCTTCTATCAAATCAACACTTGACTTCATATGTCCGGTCCCTAACAAAAACATTTGCTCGTGAACGATCCTTCGTAGTAATCAGAGAGGAAAGTACATTGTTGTCAACCTTTAAATAGGCTAATGGCGAATGTCTGGTTTTTAAAATCTAGTACCTCATTATAGGAGCCTGGGACCTGAGAAACCTGACAACTACATCCAAAAAAGGACAGATGGTTACAATAGCAAGAGCCATCTCATCACGGATCTGGTAGGACAAAAAAGCATGGCCAATTTTATTGTTACCCCCTGGCGTTGTTTGTCAGGTTCAACTGTAGGTGACAGGGCGACGTGCTTTTAGTTATGAACTAATTATTATTTACAATAACGGCCTACCCCAGCCAAACCCTCCCCTAACCCGGACGACGCTGGGCCAATTGTGCCCCGCCCAATGGGACTCCCGATCACCGCCGGTTGTGATACAGCCCAGGATCAGATGTTGACAGGGCGACATATTTTGTGGACAAAAACAGCATAAAACCGGGTCTATGACAAAGCATAATCAAATGAATTACCCAGCTACTGTAATGTTGAGAAAAATCGAGAAATAGTTTGGTCGATTATTTTTTTAAATCAAATTATCCACCATGTATTTCTAAACTCATAGCTAACTCGGGAAATATGACGTTATTTCAGAATGAACATTAACCGGTTAGCGCATCATGCGTTGTGACAGTATGTTAGCTAGTAGCCCCAGTAGGATCATGTGTTTTCACGTGTATTGTTTGTTGTGTTCTGCCTGGTGACACTCGTTCATTCGCGACCTGGCTGTTCGTTCTGAATAGTATTATCTATTTTGTTCAAAACAGTTGCAGCATGTGCAGCAGTAGTCATTCGGTTGTTGGCATGGACATTGTGAAATAGGTGTATTTATGCTGTTGTTCAAATGCACAGATCACTTTATATAGCTTCAAAAACTTGGCATCATATTTCTGTCATGTGATTTGTTGACAACTCCATCTTACGCCCCTGGTATTCAACCAATCAGCCACCGCTTCTTTCCCTCCTCCAGGTTGAAGGGTTTCTTTCCAAAACGCTGTATATCAATTTTCAGAAATTCAACCAATCAGCGACCGCTTCTTTTTGTTGTTTAAAGAAATGTATGAAAGACATGTTGTTGTTTACTATCTAATCGTAGCATGGGGTTGTTCAATGACAGGCTTGCATTTGTTTAATATAACCATCACTTGATGGTTTCATTTCAGAGGCAAGTAATCATTTTTTGGGGGGCGAAATCAAACCAAATTGTATTTGTCACATGCTTTGTAAACAACAGGTGTAGACTAACAGTGTTTACAAATGCTATATACACTGAACAAAAATCTAGACACACAACAATTTCAAGGATTTTACAGTTACAGTTCATATAAAGGACATCAGTCAATTGAAATAAATTCCTAATCTATGGATTTCACATGACTGGGAATACAGATACGTAAAATAAACAAATTAAAGTAGGGGCGTGGATCAGAAAACCAGTCCTTATCTGGTGTGACCACCATTTGTCTCATGCAGCGCGACACATCACCTACTCATAGAGTTGATCAGGCTGTTCATTGTGGCCTGTGAAAATGTTGCGCCACTCCTCTTCAACGGCTGTGCGAAGTTGCTGGATAGTGGCGGGAACTGGAACACGCTGTCGTACACGTCATGAAGGGGGTTTCCGTGGCCTAAAATCCCCATGTGCAATACCAAGAGCCAGCTGGAGTGGTGTAAAGCTCCCCGCCAATGGACTCTGGAGCAGTGGGAACGCTTGAATCTGGCTTTGGCGGGATGCCAAGAGAATTCTACCTGCCCGACTGCTACAAGTGTAAAGGCAATTTGTTTTACCTTTATTTAACTGTGGTGCAGGAGTCCAATGCTCTAACCAAGGCTATCCCTGCCCCCAATGGTCTGGGGGCTGAATCTGGCTTTTTTTCCTCCCATGGTCAATGTGGTGCAGGAGGAATAATGGTCTGGGGCTGTTTTTTCCTCCCATGGTCAATGTGGTGCAGGAGGAATAATGGCCTGGGGCTGTTTTGTTCTCCCATGGTCAATGTGGTGCAGGAGGAATAATGGTCTGGGGCTGTTTTGTTCTCCCATGGTCAATGTGGTGCAGGAGGAATAATGGTCTGGGGCTGTTTTTTCTCCCATTGTCAAGTCTAGGTCCCTTAGTTCCATTGAAGGGAAATCTTAACCCCATCAGCGTACAATGACACTAGACGATTCTGTGCTTCAAACTTTGTGGCAACAGTTTTGGAGAAAAGCTCTTTCCTGTTTCATCATGACAACGCCCCCTGTGCACAAAGCCAGGTCAGATCTACTCAGTGCTACTGATTCACTAACATAGAGTGGTGAGTCAGGACTGGTGATGTTGACTGAGATCTACTCAGTGCTACTGATTCACTAACAGAGTGGTGAGTCAGGACTGGTGATGTTGACTGAGATCTACTCAGTGCTACTGATTCACTAACAGAGTGGTGAGTCAGGACTGGTGATGTTGACTGAGAACTACTCAGTGCTACTGATTCACTAACAGAGTGGTGTGTCAGGACTGGTGATGTTGACAGATCTACTCAGTGCTACTGATTCACTAACAGAGTGGTGAGTCAGGACTGGTGATGTTGACTGAGATCTACTCTGTGCTACTGATTCACTAACAGAGTGGTGAGTCAGGACTGGTGATGTTGACTGAGATCTACATATCAACTGTAACTCAGTCAAAGGTTTAAAGTTGTTTTTATTATATTTTTCATCAGTGTTTTATGATAATAATATAAACGTGTCTTTCTACGTCACTAAATGTGAGGTCCCACAGGCTGTGCCAACACATAATGACATGAAAGTGAATTCTGACAGTGTAAAATGGTTGTATTCTATACCCATTTGAAGAGAAACAAGTTATTCATGTGTTTGATAAGATTAAAGATCTTCTCAGGGGACCCCACATTTGTATTTGTATTTCATATTGATCCCCATTAGCTGCTACCAAGGTAGCAGCTACTCTTCCTGGGGTTTATTATGGATCCCCATTAGCAGCTACCAAGGTAGCAGCTACTCTTCCTGGGGTCCAGCAAAATTAAGGCAGTTATGAATATATAGTAATGTTTTTAAAATGTATAACAGATTTCACAACATCTTAACTGTGTGCCCTCAGGACTCTACTCCGCTACCACATATCTATTACACAAGATCCATGTGTACGTGTGTGTGTGTATAGTGCGTATGTTATCGTGTGTTTGTATGGATGTGTCTGTGTTTGTGTTTCTTCCCCGCTGTTCCATAAGGTGTATTTTTATATCTGTTTTAATCTGTTTTGTTTTAATTCAATCTTACTGCTGGCATGAATTACTTGATGTGGAATAGAAAGAGGAAGTAAACAATGTCCCAACGTTCTAGAAATGACCACTTCTTTTAAAGAATGTCCAGATAGTGGTTCCCAGTATGTAAAGACGGGTTCCAGTTGGTATGGATGGTAAAGACGGGTTCCAGTTGGTATGGATGGTAAAGACGGGTTCCAGTTGGTATGGATGGTAAAGACGGGTTCCAGTTGGTATGGATGGTAAAGACGGGTTCCAGTTGGTATGGATGGTAAAGACGGGTTCCAGTTGGTATGGATGGTAAAGACGGGTTCCAGTTGGTATGGATGGTAAAGACGGGTTCCAGTTGGTATGGATGGTAAAGACGGGTTCCAGTTGGTATGGATGGTAAAGACGGGTTCCAGTTGGTATGGATGGTAAAGACGGGTTCCAGTTGGTATATGGATGGTAAAGACGGGTTCCAGTTGGTATGGATGGTAAAGACGGGTTCCAGTTGGTATGGATGGTAAAGACGGGTTCCAGTTGGTATGGATGGTAAAGACGGGTTCCAGTTGGTATGGATGGTAAAGACGGGTTCCAGTTGGTATGGATGGTAAAGACGGGTTCCAGTTGGTATGGATGGTAAAGACGGGTTCCAGTATTGGTTATGGATGGTGGTAAAGACGGGTTCCAGTTGGTATGGATGGTAAAGACAGTTGGTTCCAGTTGGTATGGATGGTAAAGACGGGTTCCAGGTATGGATTCCAGTTGGTATGGATGGTAAAGACAGGTTCCAGTTGGTATGGATGGTAAAGACGGGTTCCAGTTGGTATGGATGGTAAAGACGGGTTCCAGTTGGTATGGATGGTAAAGACGGGTTCCAGTTGGTATGGATGGTAAAGACGGGTTCCAGTTGGTATGGATGGTAAAGACGGGTTCCAGTTGGTATGGATGGTAAAGACGGGTTCCAGTTGGTATGGATGGTAAAAAGTTCCAGTTGGTATGGATGGGGTTCCAGTTGGTATGGATGGTAAAGACGGGTTCCAGTTGGTATGGATGGTAAAGACGGGTTCCAGTTGGTATGGATGGTAAAGACAGTTGGTATGGGTTCCAGTTGGTATGGATGGTAAAGACAGGTTCCAGTTGGTATGGATGGTAAAGACAGGTTCCAGTTGGTATGGATGGTAAAACAGGTTCCAGTTGGTATGGATGGTAAAGACGGGTTCCAGTTGGTATGGATGGTAAAGGGTTCCAGTTGGTATGGATGGTAAAGACAGTTGGTTCCAGTTGGTATGGATGGTAAAGACAGGTTCCAGTTGGTATGGATGGTAAAGACAGGTTCCAGTTGGTATGGATGGTAAAGACAGGTTCCAGTTGGTATGGATGGTAAAGACGGGTTCCAGTTGGTATGGATGGTAAAGACGGGTTCCAGTTGGTATGGATGGTAAAGACGGGTTCCAGTTGGTATGGATGGTAAAGACGGGTTCCAGTTGGTATGGATGGTAAAGACAGTTGGTATGGGGTTCCAGTTGGTATGGATGGTTCCAGTTGGTAAGGTAAAGGGTTCCAGTTGGTATGGATGGTAAAGACGGGTTCCAGTTGGTATGGATGGTAAAGACGGGTTCCAGTTGGTATGGATGGTAAAGACGGGTTCCAGTTGGTATGGATGGTAAAGACGGGTTCCAGTTGGTATGGATGGTAAAGACGGGTTCCAGTTGGTATGGATGGTAAAGACGGGTTCCAGTTGGTATGGATGGTTCCAGTTGGTATGGATGGTAAAGACAGTTGGTATGGATGGTAAAGACGGGTTCCAGTTGGTATGGATGGTAAAGACGGGTTCCAGTTGGTATGGATGGTAAAGACAGTTGGTATGGATGGGGTTCCAGTTGGTATGGATGGTAAAGACGGGTTCCAGTTGGTATGGATGGTAAAGACGGGTTCCAGTTGGTATGGATGGTTCCAGTTGGTATGGATGGTAAAGACAGTTGGTATGGATGGTTCCAGTTGGTATGGATGGTAAAGACAGTTGGTATGGATGGTAAAGACAGGTTCCAGTTGGTATGGATGGTTCCAGTTGGTATGGATGGTAAAGACAGGTTCCAGTTGGTATGGATGGTAAAGACAGGTTCCAGTTGGTATGGATGGTAAAGACAGTTGGTATGGATGGGTTCCAGTTGGTATGGATGGTAAAGACAGGTTCCAGTTGGTATGGATGGTAAAGACAGGTTCCAGTTGGTATGGATGGTAAAGACAGGTTCCAGTTGGTATGGATGGTAAAGACAGGTTCCAGTTGGTATGGATGGTAAAGACAGGTTCCAGTTGGTATGGATGGTAAAGACAGGTTCCAGTTGGTATGGATGGTAAAGACGGGTTCCAGTTGGTATGGATGGTAAAGACGGGTTCCAGTTGGTATGGATGGTAAAGACAGGTTCCAGTTGGTATGGATGGTAAAGACGGGTTCCAGTTGGTATGGATGGTAAAGACGGGTTCCAGTTGGTATGGATGGTAAAGACGGGTTCCAGTTGGTATGGATGGTAAAGACGGGTTCCAGTTGGTATGGATGGTAAAGACGGGTTCCAGTTGGTATGGATGGTAAAGACGGGTTCCAGTTGGTATGGATGGTAAAGACAGTTGGTTCCAGTTGGTATGGATGGTAAAGACGGGTTCCAGTTGGTATGGATGGTAAAGAAGGTTCCAGTTGGTATGGATGGTAAAGACGGGTTCCAGTTGGTATGGATGGTAAAGACGGGTTCCAGTTGGTATGGATGGAAAGATATGGGTTCCAGTTGGTATGGATGGTAAAGACGGGTTCCAGTTGGTATGGATGGTAAAGACGGGTTCCAGTTGGTATGGATGGTAAAGACGGGTTCCAGTTGGTATGGATGGTAAAGACAGGTTCCAGTTGGTATGGATGGTAAAGACAGGTTCCAGTTGGTATGGATGGTAAAGACAGGTTCCAGTTGATATGGATGGTAAAGACAGGTTCCAGTTGGTATGGATGGTAAAGACAGTTGGTATGGATGGTAAATGGTTCCAGTTGGTATGGATGGTAAAGACAGGTTCCAGTTGGTATGGATGGTAAAGACAGGTTCCAGTTGATATGGATGGTAAAGACAGGTTCCAGTTGATATGGATGGTAAAGACAGGTTCCAGTTGATATGGATGGTAAAGACAGGTTTGTTATGTATGGTGGATGGTTCCAGTTGGTATGGATGGTAAAGACAGGTTCCAGTTGGTATGGATGGTAAAGACAGGTTCCAGTTGGTATGGATGGTAAAGACAGGTTCCAGTTGGTATGGATGGTAAAGACAGGTTCCAGTTGGTATGGATGGTTCCAGTTGGTATGGATGGTAAAGACAGGTTCCAGTTGATATGGATGGTAAAGACAGGTTCCAGTTGGTATGGATGGTAAAGAGTTGGTATGGATGGTAAAGACAGGTTCCAGTTGATATTGGTTCCAGGATGGATTAAAGACAGGTTGGTATGGATGGTAAAGACAGGTTCCAGTTGGTATGGATGGTAAAGACAGGTTCCAGTTGGTATGGATGGTAAAGACAGGTTCCAGTTGGTATGGATGGTAAAGACAGGTTCCAGTTGGTATGGATGGTTCCAGTTGGTATGGATGGTAAAGACAGGTTCCAGTTGGTATGGATGGTAAAGACAGTTGGTATGGATGGTAAAGACAGGTTCCAGTTGGTATGGATGGTTCCAGTTGGTATGGATGGTAAAGACAGGTTCCAGTTGGTATGGATGGTAAAGACAGGTTCCAGTTGGTATGGATGGGTTCCAGTTGGTATGGATGGTAAAGACAGGTTCCAGTTGGTTCCAGTTGTATGGATAAAGACAGGTTCCAGTTGGTATGGATGGTAAAGACAGGTTCCAGTTGGTATGGATGGTAAAGAAAGATATGGAGGTTCCAGTTGGTATGGATGGTAAAGACAGGTTCCAGTTGGTATGGATGGTAAAGACAGGTTCCAGTTGATATGGATGGTAAAGACAGGTTCCAGTTGGTATGGATGGTCCAGTTGGTATGGATGGTAAAGACAGGTTCCAGTTGGTATGGATGGTTCCAGTTGGTATGGATGGTAAAGACAGGTTCCAGTTGGTATGGATGGTAAAGACAGGTTCCAGTTGGTATGGATGGTAAAGACAGGTTCCAGTTGGTATGGATGGTAAAGACAGGTTCCAGTTGGTATGGATGGTAAAGACAGGTTCCAGTTGGTATGGATGGTAAAGACAGGTTCCAGTTGATATGGATGGTAAAGACAGGTTCCAGTTGGTATGGATGGTTCCAGTTGGTATGGATGGTAAAGACAGGTTCCAGTTGGTATGGATGGTTCCAGTTGGTATGGATGGTAAAGACAGTTGGTATGGATGGTAAAGACAGGTTCCAGTTGGTATGGATGGTAAAGACAGGTTCCAGTTGGTATGGATGGTTCCAGTTGGTATGGATGGTAAAGACAGGTTCCAGTTGGTATGGATGGTTCCAGGTTCCAGTGATATGGATGGTAAAGACAGGTTCCAGTTGGTATGGATGGTTCCAGTTTATATGGATGGTAAAGACAGGTTCCAGTTGGTATGGATGGTAAAGACAGGTTCCAGTTGTATGGATGGATGGTATGGAAGACAGGTTCCAGTTGATATGGATGGTAAAGACAGGTTCCAGTTGATATGGATGGTAAAGACAGGTTCCAGTTGATATGGATGGTAAAGACAGGTTCCAGTTGATATGGATGGTAAAGACAGGTTCCAGTTGATATGGATGGTAAAGACAGGTTCCAGTTGATATATATGTTTGGTAAAGACAGGTTCCAGTTGGTATGGATGGGTAAAAAAAAGAAAGTACAAGCATCGGCATCTATCTAGCAGGCTACATACAGCGCATTCGGGAAAAGTATTCAGACCCCTTGACTTTTTCCACATTTTTGTTACGTTACAGCCTTATTCTAAAATGGATTACATCGGGTTTTTTTGTCATCAATCTACTCACACAATATCCCATTATGTCATCACAATACCCCCATAATGACAAAGCAAAAACAGGTTTTGGGGAATTTGTTATCAAATTTATCAAATTTAAATAAAAAAATGGAAATACCACATTTACACAAGTAATTCAGACACTTTACTCAGTACTTTGTTGAAGCACCTCTGGCAGCGATTACAGCCTTGAGTCTTCTCGGGTAATGACGCTACGAGCTTGGCACATCCCCTCAAGCTTTGTCAGGTGTACCGTTGCTGCACAGCTATTCTCAGGTCTCTCCAGAGATGTTAGATCGGGTTCAAGTCCGGTCTCTGGTTGGGCTAATCAAGGACATTCAGAGACCTTGTCCCGAAGCCTCTCCTGCGTTTTCTTGGCTGTGTGCTTCGGCTTGCGGTCCTGTTGGAAGGTGAATCTTCGCCCCAGTCTGAGGTCCTGAGCAGGTTTTCATCAATGCTCTTTCTGTACTTCCCTTGATCCTGACTAGTCTCCCAGTCCCTGCTGCTGAAAAACATCCCCACAGCATGATGCTGCCACCACCATGCTTCACCGAAGGGATGGTGCCAGGTTTCCTCCAGACAAACCTCAATCTTGGTTTCATCAGACTAGAGAATCTTGTTTCTCATGGTCTCAGAGTCTTTTAGCAAATGCACTGTACACCTGTTCAAATCAAAGTTCCCTCACACAATCTTATATTTAACCATACTTCCAAAATAATCAGAATTAATCAATGAATTAGTTAAATCAAGAAATCTGTAAATAATTTAGACGTTTTTGCAGAGAAGATTTTAGTTGCGCAATTTTACATCTCAAATGTCTTTAAATGCTGTATTTCAACAACAACAAGGTGCATTAAAAACGAGTCTGTCGAGTCAGTCTCTGTGCATGCAGTCTGTCGAGTCAGTCTCTGTGCATGCAGTCTGTCGAGTCAGTCTCTGTGCATGCAGTCTGTCGAGTCAGGACAGTCTCTGTGCATGCAGTCTGTCGAGTCAGGACAGTCTCTGTGCATGCAGTCTGTCGAGTCAGGACAGTCTCTGTGCATGCAGTCTGTCGAGTCAGGACAGTCTCTGTGCATGCAGTCTATCGAGTCAGGACAGTCTCTGTGCATGCAGTCTATCGAGTCAGGTCTCTGTGCATGCAGTCTGTCGAGTCAGGACAGTCTCTGTGCATGCAGTCTGTCGAGTCAGGACAGTCTCTGTGCATGCAGTCTGTCGAGTCAGGACAGTCTCTGTGCATGCAGTCTGTCGAGTCAGGACAGTCTCTGTGCATGCAGTCTATCGAGTCAGGACAGTCTCTGTGCATGCAGTCTATCGAGTCAGGACAGTCTCTGTGCATGCAGTCTATCGAGTCAGGACAGTGTGTGTGTGTTCTTGAACTGCATGAACTTTAAGTCCATGTGTGCCCTAGTGGCCATGTGTGCCCTAGTGGACATGTGCGCCCTAGTGGACATGTGCGCCCTAGTGGACATGTGCGCCCTAGTGGACATGTGCGCCCTAGTGGCCATGTGCGCCCTAGTGGCCATGTGCGCCCTAGTGGCCATGTGCGCCCTAGTGGCCATGTGCACCCTAGTGGCCATGTGCGCCCTAGTGGCCATGTGCGCCCTAGTGGCCATGTGCACCCTAGTGGCCATGTGCACCCTAGTGGACATGTGTACCCTAGTAGACATGTGTAATGGCCCAACATTGTCCTCAAAATTGTATTTATTTATTGTAGGCTACTCACAAAAAGAAAGTTCAGGTTTGTCACACAGTTTGTTGATGAACAGTGGTGGGACCCAATCATACATACATCATACTTGAGTAAAAGTAAAGAAGCCTTAACAGAAAATGACTCAACTAAAGTCATCCAGTAAAATAGAGTAAAAGTAAAGATGCCTCAACAGAAAATGACTCAACTAAAGTCATCCAGTAAAATAGAGTAAAAGTAAAGATGCCTCAACAGAAAATGACTCAACTAAAGTCACCCAGTAAAAGAGTAAAAGTAAAGATGCCTCAACTAAAGTCACCCAGTAAAATAGAGTAAAAGTAAAGAAGCCTTGACAGAAAATGACTCAACTAAAGTCACCCAGTAAAATAGAGTAAAAGTAAAGAAGCCTCAACAGAAAATGACAACTAAAAGTGAAAGTCTAAAAGCATTTGATTTTAAAAGTAAAAAGTATAAATCATTTCAAATTCCTTCTACTAGGCAAACCAGACAGCACAATGTTCTTATTCTTTTGTAATTCACAGATCTGTCTGAGGGTTGGAGCCCCTGACTCAGTTACCAATGAAGCGTTTGTGTTTAGTGAGTCCGCCACGTCAGACGCAGTAGGGATGTTCTCTTGATAAGTGTGTGAATTGGACGATTTTCCTGTTAAGCATTCAAAATGTAATGAGTACTCTTGGGTGTCAGGGAAAATGTACGGAGTAAAAAAAGTACATTATTTTCTTTAGGAATGTAGTCAAATAAGTTTAAAAAAAAAGTAAAGTACAGATACCCCCCCCCCAAAAAAAACTGTTCAAATAAATGTTCCCTCACGTCATCTTAGATGTAACCCTTTAACTACGATTCTAGGATTCTAGAACATGGTAAAGGGATATTCCACGTGAATAATACCTTTCACAACATTTTTATACACAATAAATAAACCAAACTATCTTCAATAGATTTTCTTTCACAAATGGCTCTAATCCCATGTGTTGTTCTAGATCCCTTCCCACACTGGGACCACTAATAACTTCTCTCCGCTGTTGATTCTTTCATGGGAGCAGTGGTAAGGCTTTTCTCCAGTGTGCGTTCTCTTATGTTCATGCTCTTTGAATTGATGAAACCGTGTACATTTCATCCCACAGTCGGAGCAGTGGAAGGCTTCTCCTTTGTGTGTGTTTTTTGATGCACTTTCATGTTCCATAAACTCTTAAAACTCTTTTCACAATAAGAACAGTGGAAAGGCTTCTCCGCAGAGTGTATTAGCTCATGTCTTTTCAGGTGCCCTGATAAGAAAAATCTCTTTCCACACTGGGAACAGTGGAAAGGTTTCTCTTCAGCATGTGTTAACTCATGTTGTTTCAGGGCATTTGATGAAAAAAATGTTTTTTCACACTGGGAGCAGTGATAAGGCTTATATACAGAGTGTGTTAGCTCATGATTTTTCAGGTTTCCTGACCGGGTGAATCTCTTCCCACACTGGGAACAGTGGTAAGGCTTTTCTCCAGTGTGCGTTCTCTTATGTTCTTTTAGATCCCCTAACTGGGAAAATCTTTTCCCACACTGAGAGCAGTGGAAAGGCTTCTCCCCTGTATGTGTTCTCTCATGTATTTTCAGGCTTGTTAACCAGCTGAAACTCTTTCCACACTGAGAGCAGTGGTGAGGCTTTTCTCCAGAGTGTATTCTCTCGTGTCTTTTCAGGCTCCCTAACAGGGTAAAACTCTTTCCGCACTGGGAGCAGTGATGAGCCTTATCTTCTGTGTGTGTCCTTTCATGTCTTTTCAGGGCCCTTAAGTGGGTAAAACTGTTTCCACACAGGGAGCAGTGGAAAGGCTTCTCTCCTGTGTGTATTCTATTATGTAATTTCAGGCTCCATAAGTGGCTAAAACTTTTTTCACACTGGGAGCATTGGTAAGGCTTCTCCCCTATGTGCATTCTCTTATGGTCTCTAAAGTGCCCTAACCACCAAAAACTCTTTCCACAATGGCAGTAGTGGTGTTGTCTTGCTGGTTTGGATGTCTCTGGATCTGGATCCTCTGAAGGACTCTTCCCGCTGTCAGAGTGAGAATCTGGTCTCTCTCCTGTCAAAGATAAACAAAAACAGTATTGGTTAAACAGAGAAATCTGAATTTAAAAAACTATTTATTTTACCAGGTAAGTTGACTGAGAACATATTCTCATTTACAGAAACAACCTGGGGAATAGTTAAAGGAGGAGGGGAGGGGATGAATGGACATTTTGCCAGGACACCAGCATTAACATCCCAACTCTTGCGATAAGTGCCATGGGACTGTCTTCCTAGGAGGTTTACTCCAGACTGGATTCCTACAAGGTTTAATCTAGACTAGTTCCCTCAATAAAATAGCGTGTCATCAAAGTGGCTGTAGTGCTTTGTAGACTAATAAAATCACTATCGAACTTGTCAGTTCTGCATTTAATAAACCTAATAGTGAATAAACCGTAAACTTAGATAAACAGCCAGGCTTTTATATGCTTAAATCACTGAACACAACAGGCTCTTATTAGAGACAGGCTCTTATTAGAGACAGGCTCTTATTAGAGACAGGCTTCTATTTGAGCCAGGTGTCCCCATTTCCTTAATGCACACAGCTTTTGCTAATTTGCATAGTTAATTGTTTAATTTCAGCATTTTAATGCATTTCTTAATTTTATTTATTTTGTCTTAGTATACTCTGACTGTGCATTTTCGGCAGTTCTTACTTTCCCCACAAGAGGGCGATCAACCGATTTCTCCCGAAAATGGTTTTGTGTTGCCAGTTAGCTAGCAGTTCTCAGCTGTTAGCAGTCAATGGCTAGCCGTTTCTTACTGGCTATAAAAATGGTGGTCACTAGTTACCACAGCCACAAAGTCAGAAGGCCGGCCTACTCAACCAATCAGATGAGGAATGGGATGGCGCGTATTCTGGTTCGTAGGAGAAACACCTCATTATCCAAAATTGCATACCTCAATTTTCAAGTTTGTGGACCAAATAACTAAATACGTTCAGGAACAAGCGTTGGCAACGTCACTAAAAATTCACAACATCGAGAAAGGACAAACATTTTCGGCAAATGGGTAAAGTTGTCGACTCTCTTTTAGATGCCTAGTAGCTAACTGTTGCTACTCTCATCTAGTATAAGGGTTTCTTTTAGATGCCTAGTAGCTAACTGTTGCTACTCTCATCTAGTATAAGGGTTTCTTTTAGATGCCTAGTAGCTAACTGTTGCTACTCTCATCTAGTATAAGGGTTTCTTTTAGATGCCTAGTAGCTAACTGTTGCTACTCTCATCTAGTATAAGGGTTTCTTTTAGATGCCTAGTAGCTAACTGTTGCTACTCTCATCTAGTATAAGAGTTTCCGTTACGAGAACAGAGGAGCCAGTCATCTGATTGGTCGAGGAGGCGGGCCTTCTGACTCTGTGATCTCTAAAGATCCCATGGCACTGATGAAGCCGGTCATCTGATTGGTCTGACTGTATATCAAACTGTATTCCTATCAGTGCCTTCAGAAAGTATTCATTCCCCTTGACTTCATCCACATTAGACTGAAATCAAAACAGATTAAATAAAGAAAATTCAAACTCATCTCTAATTTACATAAGTATTCATACCCCTTGACTTAATCCACATTACAGACTGAAATCAAAACGGATTAAATAGATTTAGATAGATTTTTTTTCAGACCCATTCAGATCCCATTGACATAAATATACACATCAATACATGTTAGAATCCCCAGGCAGCGACTACAGCTTCTTTCTGCCTTTCTACGTCTAAGAGTTTAGCACCTGGACTGTACAATATTTGCTATAATAATTTGCAATAATTATTATTTAAAACAATTCTTCAAACTCTGTCAAATTGGTTGTTCATTGCTAGACAGCCATTTAAGTCTGGCAATAGAATTTCGAACCGATTTAAGTCAAACTGTAACTAGGCCACTCAGGAAATTCAATGTCGCCTTGGTAAGCAACACCAGCGTATATTTGGCTTTGTGCTTCAGCTTATTGTTCTGCTGAAACAGACTTAAACTGTGCGGTTTCCTTCCTCTCTGGCAACTGAGTTAGGAAGGACGCCTGTACTTTTGTAGTGGCTGGGTGTATTGATATATCATCCAAAGTGTAATTAATAACCTCACCATGCTCAAAGGCATCGTCAATGTGTTTAGATGTACCCATATACCAATGGGTTCCCTTACTTGTGAGGCATTGGAAAACCTCCCTGGTCTCTGTGCTAGAGTCTGCTTGAAATTCGCTGCTCGACTGAGGGACCTTACAGATAATTGTATGTGTGGGGTACAGAGATGAGGTAGTCATTCAAAATTCATGTTAAACACTCTTACTGCACACAGAGTGAGTCCATGCAACTTATTTGAACGGTTAAGCACATTTTTACTCCTGAACTTAATTAGGCTTGCCATTACAAAGGGGTTGAATACTTAGACTGAAGACAGTTCAGCTTTTCATTCATTTGTTAAAACCTCTCTGGGATATGTGGGACGGTAGCGTCCCAACTGGCCAACATCCAGTGAAAATGCAGAGCGCCAAATTCAAATAAATTACTATCAAAATTAAACTTCCATAAAATCACACATTCAATATACCAAATTAAAGCTACACTTGTTGTGAATCCAGCCAACGTGTCAGATTTCAAAAATGCTTTACGGCGAAAGCAAACAATGCTATTATCTGAGGATAGCACCGAAGCAAACAAACTAACACAGACCATCATATTTCAACCCTCCAGGCGCGACACAAAACGCAGAAATAAAGATATAATTCATGCCTTACCTTTGACGAGCTTCTTCTGTTGGCACCAATATGTCCCATCACAAATGGTCCTTTAGTTTGATTCATTTGTGTATATATATCGAAAATGTCCAATTATTTGGCGCGTTTGATCCAGAAAAACACCGGTTCCAACTCGTGCAACATGACTACAAAAGTTACCTGTAAGCTTTGTCCAAACATTTCAAGCTACTTTTGTAATACAACTTTAGGTATTTTTTTACGTAAATAATCGATAAAATTGAAGACGGGATGATGTGTGTTCAATACCGGAGGAAAACAAAGTGTAGCTGGCTTTCAGGTCACGTGCCTCTAACAAAGAGTACACTTCTCTCTACCCTCGTTCTGAACAGTGTTACTTCTTCATTTCTCAAAGGAAAAACCTCAACCAATTTCTAAAGACTGTTGACATCCAGTGGAAGCGATAGGAACTACAAGAAGGTCCCTTAGAAATCTGGATTCCCAATGAAAACCCATTGAAAAGAGAGTGACCTCAAAAAAAAGAAAGAATCTGAATGGTTTGTCCTCAGGGTTTCGCCTGCCAAATAAGTTCTGTTATAGTCACAGACATGATTCAAACATGATTCAAACAGTTTTAGAAACTTCAGAGGGTTTTCTATCCAAATCTACTAATAATATGTATATCTTAGCTTCTGGTCTGGAGTAGCTGACGGTTTAATTTGGGCATGCTTTTCATCCAAAATTCCCGAATGCTGCCCCCTATCCTAGAGAAGTGTTGATAAACATAATACCACTTTGACATTATGGGGTATTGTTGGTGGGAATTTATTTTATACATTTCATCAATTTTAAATTCAGGATGTGACACATCAAAATGTGGAAAAAGTCATGGGATGTGAATACTTTCCGAAGGCTGTAATCCTGTGTATGAAAGTACCATGTATGAATAATTAATTAAGTACCATGAATAATGTATGTAACAAAATCTGTAACAAAACAAAACTTCCTTCTGTCCTCAGAGGGGGGTGGAGCCAATTAAATATATGTAAATATATGTAAATAAAGAGTATGTAAGTGGAATTAGGGAGGAGAGTTTCCCCTTTACACTGGGGACTAGAAAAGTGCCATGTAAGTACAATCAATTATTATTAAATATTTTGTCATCTTCCATAGCTTGAAGACGATGCCTTTGTACAGAGACAGAAACTGGTACAAAATACAAAAAAAAATGTTTTGACTGCAAGGCCATGTTAAATTAAATAAATTAGTATGTAACATGACTGAAGTTAATCTGAAATCAGCCACAATTTTTTTTTTTTTTTTAAATCGGACAATTTCAACAACAAAAATTTAGTGAACATTTCTGTTGAGCTGTTTTATAACATCAAAATGTAATCAAGGTGTGTCAATTTAGTCTACAGGCCATTCTCAAAACAACGCAGTAACTATGAGTAAAAGGGCAAACATCACGATAAGCTTGTTAGTCTACAGGCCATTCTCAAAACAACGCAGTAACTATGAGTAAGGGCAAACATCATGATAAGCTTGTAAACTGAGTTTGAATAAGACATCCGATTAACACGTAGCATTTTTAAACAGTTATACTACATTTAATAAACAACCAAATCATTAATGACTCAATAGACTAAATGCATGTTTCTCATCTGGCCCGTGCAAACAGGTCGGCATTACAGGTCATCACACTCCCTCATCTGATTGGTGGAGTAGGCGGACTTTCTGACTGTGGTAACTAGGGCTGACTACCATCATGTTTCGCCAGAGTTATTCATTCATTATGTCAATGTAACAAATCAAACATTAAATCTCGTAAACAAGTCATGGTAATTGATGGTAACCTCAAACAAATAATTTAGACTCGGCGTTAATTTGAAACGGGCGTTAATTTTCTGAAATGTGTGCCATTGCGGTTAATGAAAAGGGACAGTTATTTGAGACTGTGTTTAATTGAAGTTTTACGGGTAGCCAAGTCAGTACGGGCAACATTTTAAGTAAACATATTTGTTAGCCTGCTAAACAATGGGTCGTTCCATATTAATTCAATCCCTTCCTGACTGCATCCCCTTCGATTTGAACGAAAACCTTCCAAGCATGTTTTCCCAAGGTAGAAGTGTTCATAAAGTGACTTTTTGGAGCTGAATGCCAAAACATCCTCAGGAGATAGAGATTATCAAAGCTGACCCATTTTGCAAACCCAACCCCACCTTATTGTGAGACATCCATGTCTTCATCACTGAAATAGATACAAGGTTGAGTTTGATATCATGTGTAAACATGTCGGGTTTTGTGCAAGTCAAAAGGGGGTGCAGTCAGAAAGTGATTGAAATCACATGGAACGACCCAAATCCTACAGTACAGAACAAGTGTAGAACTGCAGTAGAATGACCCCCTTAACAACCACACTGTGGTTCAACAACTGCAGAGTTTGTGCCCGTGTTTAAGACAGTAGAGTTTGTGCCCGTGTTTAAGACAGTAGAGTTTGTGCCCGTGTTTAAGACAGTAGAGTTTGTGCCCGTGTTTAAGATACTCACTGGTGTTAATCAGATCAGCAGTCACCTCCTCTTTCACTCCCAAAACGACTTCATCTTCCTCTTTTGAGATATCCTGCTCTTCCTCTCCCAAAGGTTCTTCCTCCTCTTTCACTGTAACATCCTCCTCTTCTTCTTTCACTGTGGCAGCCTCCTCCTCCTCCTTCCCCACTCCAAAAACGGCAGCCTCTTCTTCATCCTCCTCCTTCACTGTAATAACGTCCTCTTCCTCGACACTGTTCACCAACATACCCTCTTTCTCCGTCCAGCAGACCTCCTCTTCTTTAATAACAAGGTGGGAGTAACTTAGTGAGCTCATTGTCGGGAATGTTAGTCAACTAGCTAAGGTCAATATACCAACAAGATGATACCTGTAGTAGCCAGCTGGTTTGACGAAAGATGGGGACACCGACGGTTCTTCACTCGCCGAAGTAAAAAAAATGAATCCTTTAACTTAATATATAAATTGTTACAAGCCGTTTGTTTATTTCTGGAAAACGTGTTGGTGAAAAGTTAATTAGCTTCAGCTACTGGTGCCGTCGAAACGGCCGTAGCCATCTATCTATAACATTAACAGCAGACAAACAACCGCGTCCCTAACTGGGATGTGAAATTAAAAAACCCGATTAACGGTACTAAGGTGTAATCATAAGTGTATTTAAAACCTTGCCTAACATCCACAGGACGTGTCTGGACACTTTTAACTCTTTTTTTGTTTGGTTTAGCAAGCTGCTACTGATGAGTCGCTTCTTCTTCTTCTCTATGGTTTGTTTTGGCGGATTTGTGTGTATTACACCGCCGCCTACTGTACTGGAGTGGGAGGCCCGTCACAACCTGCATTTACTTCCGGTAAGACGGGAACAGGGACAATTACCATGACAACTATTAACCCTCTTTAAAAACCCACCACCCCATTCCACTATTTAACCCTGTCTAATCCTAGTACAGACCACTACCACCCCATTCCACTATTTAACCCTGTCTAATCCTAGTACAGACCACTACCACCCCATTCCACTATTTAACCCTTTAACCCTGTAACAGACCACTAATTCCACTATTTAACCCTGTAGTCCAGACCACTACCACCCCATTCCACTATTTAACCCTGTCTAATCCTAGTCCAGACCACTACCACCCCATTCCACTATTTAACCCTGTCTAATCCTAGTCCAGACAGAACACTACCACCCCATTCCACTATTTAACCCTGTCTAATCCTAGTCCAGACCAGAACACTACCACCCCATTCCACTATTTAACCCTGTCTAATCCTAGTCCAGACCACTACCACCCCATTCCACTATTTAACCCTGTCTAATCCTAGTCCAGACCAGAACACTACCACCCCATTCCACTATTTAACCCTGTCTTATCCTTCTCCATACCAGTGGTCTGAGGACAGAACACACTCCTGCACACTTCTCACATCTATTTTGGAGGACATATATTTCCATTGTTAGATCGGTCACTCGAATATCTTGTCAATTTAATAGACAATCTTTGGTACTGTCCAATGGTTTTTATACTGCATGTCCCACAGCAGCATCACCGACCGAAAACACACACACACACACACACAAATAATACATTGGTTTAACCTATTTAAAAAAATAAGCAAAAATAATCAAATGTATTCAATTTTAACTAATACATCCATTCATTTTACAGAGTGAGACAGACATGCAGTGACACATTATGAAGCATTTGGACCAGTGTATCTGAAACATGTCAGGGCTCCAAGGCGGCACAGCGGTCTGAGGCCCTGCATCTCAGTGCAAGAGGCGTCACTACAGTCCCTGGCTCGAATCCAGGCTGTATCACATCCGGCTGTGATTGGAAGTCCCATAGGGCGGCGCACAATTGGCCCAGCGTTGTCCGGGTTTGGCCCGGGGGGGGTAGGCCGGGTTTGGCCGGGGTAGGCCGGGTTTGGCCGGGGTAGGCCGGGTTTGGCCCAGGGGGGGTAGGCCGTCACTGTAAATAAGAATTTGTTCTGAACTGACTTGCCTCGTTAAATAAAAAATATGACCTACCTTCAGTAAGAAATAATAATGATATTACAATTGAACTCTCTGTGTGAAAGTGGGACAAAACACACACAAATGACTAAGCAATTTATTTCCCCAAAAATGTTTTATTTAAAAACGTTTTTTTTTACAGCACTATTCCCTTTAGAAAAAAAACACTTAAATGGTAGTTCTCTCCTGATCGTGGAGAGCTAGAGGGTTGCGTTAGCTCCCCAAGTTAATGCCTAGGCTTTAGCTCAGTGGGCTAACAGCACAGCCTTGATACCCAAACAGCCTATCAGTGATGGAGCAGACTCTCTGGTTTAGATACCCAAACAGCCTATTGGTGATGATCTGGTTTAGGATACCCAAACAGGCGACTCTACCCAAACAGCCTGGAGCAGACTTGCATGTATACAGAGTTCAAATCCACGGCTCTCAGCCTCATGTGTAAGGCATCAAGTGATGGAGCAGACTCTCTGGTTTAGGATACCCAAACAGCCTGTTGGTGATGGAGCAGACTCTCTGGTTTAGAATACCCAAACAGCCTATCGGTGATGGAGCAGACTCTCTGGTTTAGGATACCCAAACAGCCTATCAGTGATGGAGCAGACTCTCTGGTTTAGGATACCCAAACAGCCTATTGGTGATGGAGCAGACTCTCTGGTTTAGGATACCCAAACAGCCTATCAGTGATGGAGCAGACTCTCTGGTTTAGGATACCCAAACAGCCTATCGGTGATGGAGCAGACTCTCTGGTTTAGAATACCCAAACAGCCTGTCGGTGATGGAGCAGACTCTCTGGTTTAGAATACCCAAACAGCTTATCGGTGATGGAGCAGACTCTCTGGTTTAGAATACCCAAACAGCTTATCGGTGATGGAGCAGACTCTCTGGTTTAGGATACCCAAACAGCCTATCAGTGATGGAGCAGACTCTCTGGTTTAGGATACCCAAACAGCCTATTGGTGATGGAGCAGACTCTCTGGTTTAGGATACCCAAACAGCCTATCAGGGATGGAGCAGACTCTCTGGTTTAGGATACCCAAACAGCTCAAAGTCTGGCTCATACAAACTGTACAGCTTCCTCCTCAACTCGGCCGGAACCTCAGCGAACCAATCGCGTTCCCAGCTGGCCGCCGTGCGGTTCCGGTTGCTAGGCGGGAACTTTATCTGGTCTTCCAGACCCAGGATCCGGAGCAGCTGATCCGAGTCGTCCTCCAGGTTTTCCAGCGTGCCGATGAAATCATAGTGGATCTGACAGGGGTGACAGAGCCGATACACCTGGGGAGGAGGAGAAGAAGTTAATTGAGTACAGTTGAGTTGAGAGCGCACGCACACACACACGCACACGCAGACACACACACACGCACACACACATACACGCACACGCAGACACACACGTACACACACGCACGCACACACACACACACACACACACACGCACGCACACACACACATACACACGCACGCACACATGCACACAAACACACACACACAGCACACACATACACACACTCACAGACACACACACACACACACACACACACACACACACACACACACACACACCACACACACACACACACACACACACACACACACACCCTCACACACACAGACACACACACACACACACACACACACACACACACACACACACACACACACACACACACACACACACACACCCTCACACACAGACACACACACACACACACACACCTCACACACACACACACACACACACACACACACACACACACACACACACACACACACCCACCTGGCGCCAGTGTTCGTTGAACGGCTGCTCCTGCTCCGTCTGGGGGTCGAGGAGATACCGGACGAACTCCGAGAACGACGGCTGGATCCCCGCCTCGAACGCCTCCGCCGCTGACTCCGGAACCCTGGAGGTCCCGCTTTCGTTTCCATAACGGCGTAGCATGACCGAGCCAAACTGGCGGTAGAAGTCTTCGTTGGGCTGTTGGAACTTGTTCCGGAAGGCGGAGATGAGTCGGACGAAGGGGTCGCGGACAAACAGGAACTTGGTGTAACTCTGCAGTTTCACCCTCATCAGGTGACGGGAGAGACGGCCATACCTACGCCAGAACTATAGGAGGAGGAGGAGGAGGAGGAGGAGGGAGGGGATGAGGGAGGGGATGAGGATGGATAGAGTGAAGAGAAGGGGATAAAGAAGTTGGATGACGGATCACTCTTCTTCACACACACAGTATACACACAGTATACAGACAGTATACACACAGTACACACACAGTATACACACAGTATACACACAGTATACAGACACTAAACAGACACTATACAGACACTATACAGACACTATACAGACAGTACACACACAGTATACACACAGTATACACACAGTATACAGACACTAAACAGACACTATACAGACAGTACACACACAGTATACACACAGTATACACACAGTACACAGACAGTATACAGACAGTATACACAAAGTATACAGACAGTATACAGACAGTATACACAAAGTATACAGACAGTATACAGACAGTATACACACAGTATACACACAGTATACAGACAGTATACACGCAGTATACAGACACTATACACACAGTATACACACAGCATACAGACAGTATACACACAGCATACAGACAGTATACACACAGTATACAGACAGTATACACACAGTATACACACAGCATACAGACAGTATACACACAGTATACACACAGCATACAGACAGTATACACACAGCATACAGACAGTATACACACAGTATACACACAGTATACACACAGTATACACACAGTATACAGACAGTATACACACAGTATACAGACAGTATACAGACAGTATACACACAGTATACAGACAGTATATAGACACAGTATATACAGACACTATACACACAGACACTATACAGACACTATACAGACACTATACAGACAGTATTCATACAGTATACAGACAGTATACACACAGTATACACACAGTATATAGACAGTATACAGACATTATACAGACCTTGGAGAAGGTGAGGTGCAGGGAGGAGTTGTGTATGAGGTCAGGGGGCAGGGCCTGGGGGTCGCGGTAAGGTTGTCCATCTGGAGCCAGCAGACCCTCAGAGAGAACCACCATTACACGCTTCCAGTTGGTACATGCTACCTAGAGAGAGGAGGTGGAGGAGAGAAGGAGAGGAGGTGGAGGAGAGAACGAGAGGAGGGGGGAGGAAAGGAGGTGAGGAGGGAGGAGAGAAGGAGAGGAGGAAGGGGGTGGGAGGCAAAGGGGTTGGAGGAGGATGGGAAGTGACGGGGTAGGAGGAGGAAGAGGATGGGGGCGAAGGGGTAGGAGGAGGAGGATAGGAGGCGAAGGGGTAGGAGGAGGAGGATGGGAGGTGAAGAGGTAGGAGGAGGAGGATGGGAGGTGAAGGGGTAGGAGGAGGAGGATGGGAGGGGAAGGGTAGGGAGGAAGAGGATGGGAAGGGTAGGGAGGAAGAGGATGGGAGGCGAGGGGGTAGGAGGAGGAAGAGGATGGGAGGTGAAGGGGTAGGAGGAGGAGGATGGGAGGGGAAGGGTAGGGAGGAAGAGGATGGGAAGGGTAGGGAGGAAGAGGATGGGAGGCGAGGGGGTAGGAGGAGGAAGAGGATGCGAGGCGAAGGGGTAGGAGGAGGATGGGAGGCGAAGGGTTGGGAGGAAGAGGTGGAAGAGGATGGGAGGCGAAGGAGTAGGAGGAGGATGGGAGGCGAAGGGGTTGGAAGAGGATGGGAGGCGAAGGGGTAGGAGAAGGAAGAGGAGGAAGGGGATGGGAGGTGAACGGGTAGGAGGAGGAAAAGGATGGGAGGCGAAGGGTTGGAGGATCAAATCTTTTTTATATCAACAGTTGTCACATAGTGCTTTACAGACAGACAGCCTAACACTCCAAACAGCAACCAATGCAGATGCAGAAGCACAGTGTCTAGGAAAAACTACCTAGAAGGCAGGAACCTAGGAAGAAACCCAGAGAAGAACCCGGCTCTGAGGGGTGGACAGTCCTCTTCCCCTCCCTACCTTGGGAACATAGCAGTAGATGATCTCATGTCTGTCGTCTACGATCAGGTGGTTTAACTCCCGGTTGGGAATCTGGTCAAACGTCCGGAATTTTCCTGGGAATTCTAATGTTCCGTTCCCAGAACACATATGACTAATCCTCCTCCTCCTCTCCTCCTGTCTCCTCCCCTCCTCCTCTCTTTTCTCTTCCTCCGCCTGCCTCACGCTCTCCTCTTCTCGCTTCCCTTCCTCTCCTCTCCACCTCCCCTCCAGCTCTGAGGAGTCTGTTACTTGGGGGAGGGGGTGTTCCTCCCCTGGGGGTTTGGGGGTCGCCCTCGTCCCCTCTCCAGGCCAGTCAGGCTCTGTGGTTCTGGGGGGTTTGTGGGTCGCTTGCTCCTCTGTGTCCCTGGGTGGGGGTTTGGTGGGTGTGGGGGAGCTGGGTGAGGTGGGGTGGGGGTGAGGGTCATGGGGGTAAAGGTCATGAGGGTAAAGGTCATGAGGGTCGTGGGGGTAGAGATTGAGCGCTCCCATGTCGTCCCAATAGAGGATGATGAGCAGGACCATTAACACAGACCCCAGCAGGAACGCCAGACGGAAGCATCGGGACGTTCCCATGGTTACCACAGCAGAGGGGGCGGAGTTATCTCAGCTCCATGGCCCGACGGTCACTAAGGGAAACACTTCCTGGTTGCCGACGACAACACCTGAGAGACAACAGGTGAAAAGAATCCAGGAGTCACACCAACACACATAAACTGTGTCTAAACACCTGGTAGAGTTAGTGGTTAGTGATCTGATCAAACACGTGGTAGAGTTAGTGGTTAGTGATCTGATCAAACACGTGGTAGAGTTAGTGGTTAGCGATCTGATCGAACACGTGGTAGAGTTAGTGGTTAGTGATCTGATCAGGAAAAACTCCTAGCCCATGTATAAATATATACCTGTACATATTAATTGGTAATCCAATCCAAAACTTGCCTTGAGGCTGTATACAGGTGCTGCCGCCATCAGACGCGTTGCCAAAGCAACCATAAAACAAGGAATCCAAAACGTATTTGTCAGAGGCTCCACGTTTTCAAACACAGGTCATTTCATAGGCTACAGTCCCTCCATGGTCAAAGCAAAACTGCTGGGATTTAAATGATACAATATAGCAGCCGAGTAGATTTCTTAGTTCAAAAACCGTATGGTACCACCGTAACTGAGGCCTAACTGAGGCCTACCTGAGGTCTACCTGAGGTCTACCTGAGGCCTACCTGAGGTCTACCTGAGGCCTACCTGAAGCCTACCTGAGGTCTACCTGAGGTCTACCTGAGGCCTACTTGAAGCCTACTTGAGGTCTACCTGAGGCCTACCTGTCTACCTGGGGCCTACCTGAGGCCTACCTGAGGCCTACCTGAAGTCTACCTGAGGCCTACCTGAAGTCTACCTGAGGCCTACCTGAAGTCTACCTGAGGCCTACCTGAAGTCTACCTGAGGCCTACCTGAGGCCTACCTGAAGTCTCAAACCTACAGGAGGGTAGCTCTCCAGGAACAGGGTTGGGCAGCCCTGCTCCAACCTACAGGAGGGTAGCTCTCCAGGAACAGGGTTGGGCAGCCCTACTCCAACCTACAGGAGGGTAGCTCTGCAGGACACATAGGAAGAGAAGCCAGAGAGGCAGCCCTACTCCAACCTACAGGAGGGTAGCTCTGCAGGACACATAGGAAGAGGCCAGAGAGGCAGCCCTACTCCAACCTACAGGAGGGTAGCTCTGCAGGACACATAGGAAGAGAAGCCAGAGAGGCAGCCCTACTCCAACCTACAGGAGGGTAGCTCTGCAGGACACATAGGAAGAGAAGCCAGAGAGGCAGCCCTACTCCAACCTACAGGAGGGTAGCTCTGCAGGACACATAGGAAGAGAAGCCAGAGAGGCAGCCCTACTCCAACCTACAGGAGGGTAGCTCTGCAGGACACATAGGAAGAGAAGCCAGAGAGGCAGCCCTACTCCAACCTACAGGAGGGTAGCTCTCCAGGAACAGGGTTGGGCAGCCCTGCTCAAACCTACAGGAGGGTAGCTCTGCAGGACACACAGGAAGAGAAGGCCAGAGAGGCAGCCCTACTCCAACCTACAGGAGGGTAGCTCTCCAGGAACAGGGTTGGGCAGCCCTGCTCAAACCTACAGGAGGGTAGCTCTGCAGGACAATAGGAAGGGTTGAGGCAGCCCTACTCCAACCTACAGGAGGGTAGCTCTCCAGGAACAGGGTTGGGCAGCCCTGCTCAAA